>NC_079508.1:61018397-61321246 GCF_030052815.1 Hevea brasiliensis
GAGTTTAACTTGAAGCAGATGTGGAAGAGTCCAAATGGGACAATTAGGAATATTTTAAATGGTCAGTGAACTTGCAGTTATGATTTTCAGGAATTGGAACTATTCCGATTGTTTCTTGACTGGTTAATGTGGTTTTTTTTTTCTACAGGCACTGTTTTCAGAGAACCAATTATTTGCAAGAATGTCCCTCGGCTTGTCCCAGGTTTATTTCTAGTTTTGCTAACATTGCAGTCTGTACCTTCAATCGTGGACTAGTGGACTATCTCTGACGGGTTGTTTCTGTTTTCAGGTTGGTCAAAGCCAATATGCATTGGAAGGCATGCTTTTGGTGATCAATATCGAGCAACTGATACAGTTATTAAAGGAGCTGGCAAACTCAAATTGGTTTTCGGTAACCTTTTTTTATTGCTTCTTGGCTTTAATTAAAAATATGTAGATATTTCTCTGGTTCTGTTTAACATGCTTTTCTTATTGTTTCTTATAAAGGATTGGTTATAAAAAGTCTGTAACATCCTGCAGTACCTGAAGGACAGGAAGAGAAGACTGAGTTAGAGGTTTTCAACTTTAAAGGTGAAGGGGGGGTGGCATTGTCCATGTATAACACTGATGAGGTATGATTCTGCAAATTTCTCGAGGATTTTGAATAGCCAAATTGCAGTTCAATGATTTTTACCTGTTATGTTTGTCTTGAGAATGCAGTCAATCAGGGCTTTTGCTGAGGCATCTATGAACACTGCTTACCAGAAAAAATGGCCACTTTATCTTAGCACAAAAAATACCATCCTTAAGAAGTATGATGGAAGGTATGACACTTCAATTCCTTACTTTTTACAACTTTACGCTTATTGTAATTTTCTTGGGCCTATGCTTTTTATCTTAACTAATATTTTCTAATTTGTTTATTCAATGAAGATTCAAGGACATTTTTCAGGAAGTCTATGAGGCCAACTGGAAGTCAAAGTTTGAGGCTGCTGGAATATGGTGAGTGATCCAGGATGTCTGATTTAAGATGATGGAATATGTTGGTTTAATTTGTGTTTATAATTGATTTTTATTATAACTGGAAGGTATGAACATCGGCTCATTGATGATATGGTGGCTTATGCTCTCAAGAGTGAAGGTGGTTATGTATGGGCATGCAAGAACTATGATGGAGATGTGCAGAGTGATTTCTTAGCCCAAGGTATGTGTAATAAACTGTTAAACGACCTGGCATATGAAACTTCTGTAGCTTTTGTATTTAGCTTATTGGAAAGCTGAATCGTATATGGATGCTGCATTTGTGTTACTGCTTTATTAGCTTTCTCTTTACAAGCGAAATCTGCATTACTATTAATTTCTGGTTGTATGTTAACAATTCTTAGAAGTGGAAATTGTGAACTAATTTCTGGTTGCAATTTTACAGGTTTCGGATCGCTTGGATTGATGACATCTGTACTGGTAATTTTAGATCTACAGGCTCACTCTCTCTCTTTTACTTGTGTATCCCTATGTTGGCATTTGCAGTTGGCCTAGGTTTTAAAATTGATAGCTGTTTTACAGCCACATTTCAATGATATGGCTTTTCATTTTGTCGGAGATGTATAACCAATAAATATTAGTTTTATCACTGAATCACCGCATCTTAGTAAATTACAGTTAATAGAACATTAAAATGTATGTTTAAACTATTTTTTATGGAAAGGTGGTAAAGGACTTTTAATGTTTTAGTATATGAGGGCGTGAAGGGAGACTTAGGATAGCGCATGGGAAGTGAGATGCCTGGGTCAAGGATGGGTGTTTGTAAAATTTAGGGTGCAGAAGCACAATAGCAAGGGATTTCTGTAGAAGCAAAGAGTTAAACTAGCTTCAGGCCGTGCGAGACTGTATATCTGTGTGTATTTTCATACTTAAATTGCCAAGTGTTGTATGGATCCAGGTGTGTCCCGATGGAAAGACTATTGAAGCAGAGGCAGCCCATGGTACTGTTACTCGACATTACAGGGTTCATCAGAAAGGTGGTGAAACCAGCACAAACAGTATAGCTTCTATCTTTGCATGGTCACGAGGTCTTACACACAGGTATATTGTTGCATTTTTTGTGATCCCTGTCAGGTCCTTTAAATTTGTGTATACATATGCATGTAAAGCTTTGCCTTTAGTAGTGAATAAGAACTTAAGCATGTCCTTGTTGGCAGGGCTAAGTTGGATGACAATGCTAGACTCTTGGATTTCACCCAGAAGCTTGAAGCAGCATGTATTGAAACAGTGGAGTCTGGCAAGATGACCAAGGATCTTGCATTGATTATTCATGGACCCAAGTATGTGCAAGTTAGAATGCTATAAAATGTATTTTAAATTTAGATTTGTATTTTTTATGCTCTGCTTCATATCCTTCCCAATTTCACGTTCGACTCCATATGAGTGTAACATGCTTCTTAAATGTGGTGTAGGGTTACTCGGGACCAGTATCTCAATACTGAAGAATTCATTGATGCTGTGGCAGCAGGGCTGAAAGCAAAACTTGGCATCGAAGCGTAATTGTATGTGGATACTCACTAGCTTCTCTTAGCAGTGGAATGATATTAATGCTGCAATTTCTGCATTGTCGTAGAGGTGGCCACTAATAGCTTCTCTTTGCCTGCAAAATAATTTTAGCTACGAAGCTTTCTTGGATAATTTATTTTGACATTATCCTTTCCAAATTGCTAGCCACTATAGAATATTCTGGATGGATGCCTAGCTCATTAAGGCAGTTTTAAATATGAGGAAACCCATGAATGAAGAACTTTGGCTGGTATGTGGCTATTAATATGTTGCTTGATAAATAATATGTTAAAACATATATTTTGCTGGAAGATGTGTTCTAGGACTGTAGCTTTTCATGTTTATGTTGGCTTGTCTACATTCTTAGATGGGTCTTTGTTTTTTGTTATGATGGTTTAGTTATTCACATGTTATGACTGTTTAGTTATTCAAAAAAAAAAAAAAAAAGTGATGTGAAACCCAGTTCTTAGGTACTCGAAATTGATCAAATGCTGATTAAGTCGAAGCTTATTTTGGTTGCAGGCCTTGGTAGGCAACCTTAAGAAGGAAGAAACCTTTTGTCATTGGGAAGAGATGAAGGAGGGTTTCAAGGGAAAGGGGTTAGGGCTCAGTTTTGGTTGCAATTGCAGAGACCTCCCCTTAGGGCCGTTGTATTCGCTTCAATATTATTTTCAATGAAATTTTTAGTTGTGCACGCTATTTACTTCTATGTTCTTGATTCCTAAATTTAATGTAACGACCATCCACAAGAACTATGATCTTTCAAGAAAATTGAGCTTATTTTCAAAGGAATTTCGAGTACATTAGATTACTTGAAATGCCATGGGCCCACGGAGAACGAAGCGACAAACCTCAAACAGTTTGCCATACTCCTCGGAGTCCACCAGCAGCATCCGCATGGAATCGTTGTAATCTGCAACGATGAAAGCAATCTGCGACAGGAAGAAACCAACCGAAAAACAAAAAAATTAGAGATAAACTAATCAGTAAGTTGAAGAGATAAATCGAACTGTGGAGATTGCGCAACAGGAGCTAAAAGCGGCGTGGATTGCAACCCTAAATTTGTTGGGAAAGTGAAGGAAGGAAGAAAGGGAAAATAATCGAGAGATGAAAATGGTAGGAAATTGAGGTAGTCGACGGCATGGAGGGTGAGGCCGGTGGCCGTTAGTGGGAAAAGAGTGGTTCTCATCTTAGCGGGAAACTTGAAATTTGTTGGTCGCTGTTGCCACACCTTACGGCGGTGACGAGACGGGAAAAGTTCAAAATCGGTACGGGTCAAAAAAATTTTTTATTATTTATATAATTTTTTCTGAGAATAATTATTTATATAATTTAAAGAATCATTAGAAAAGGAATTATTCCTTGATCGTTGATCCCCCAAAAAAAACTAAAGAATCGGTTTTAAATTATTTTTATGTTTAAAATATATTAAATTTTAATATTTAAAATGAAATTTAATTTAGTAAATTTTCTTGAATTATTAATGTAATAATTGAATATTTTGTTTGGAGTTCATAAGTTTAAATCACAGGTCTTTTAAACAATTTTAATACAAAAAAAAATATAAAATCCAATATTTTTATATTTAAAATTTTATTTTAAAAGACATAATAAAAAGAATTTGACATATATATATATATATATATATATATATATATATATATTGTTGAATGTGCAATTTGTTTATATATTTTTTTTCATAGTACATAGGAAAGTATATATTTTGCTATTATGGAAACTACCAAGTTTATCATCTCCCTCTAAAATTATATTATATAATCCGCTATAAAACGGAATCAAATGGTTAAATAGCTCAGTCAAATAGATAAATAGTTAAACATTTTATATAATTCCTTAAAACAATTGGAAGGTTCAGTAAGAAGGCTAAGAGATTTGACGAGGGTTTAGAAATTGTCAAGTGGCTTCGTCAAAGGGTTAACGCGTCCATCCCAGCATTAATAAATGACCAGAAAACTGTTTAGCAAGAGCCATGCACCAAATGCTAAATATATATACATATATATATATCAAGAATCTCGAGATCGTAATCGAATAATCCTAACATCTTCACAAGCAACTACAATGGTCACTAAGATATCAGTCTATAGATATGATATTATCAGGACAAGTCAGGTACGCTTATTCTGCTCAACTAATTACAACCTTCTATTCTCATTTTACTCATTCTCTAAACACACTACTAACTTGAGCATTGGAGGGCTGGCCGCCGTCCTCATCCATTGTGTGCGTTACAGGCTTACATTATCCCCGAGTTGATCAAAGAAGTTCACAGCAGCATCACTATTCAAACCAAATTATAGTCCAGATGCAATGTGTACTTATGGTGGTGTCTGTGTTGTATTTGTGAGGGAAAGATGCTCTCCAAGCCTCCATCTCCATGGAGAGAGGTGAGGGCTTTCGATATAGATATAAGAGGATTATGTTCTTGTCTGGTTAGACTAGATGATAAACCCAAAAAAAAAAAAAAAAAAAAAAATCGAAACCATGTTTTATAGATTTTCATTTGTTTGTTTTAGTTTTCAAAATGATTCTTATAAAAGTGTAAACAAACGAAAACACATTTAACTTAGCTGAACATGTTTCCTGTTTTTTAATGAAAAATAAACGGAAAATAAAAAATTAAAACACTCACGAACGTACCCTTAGTTTTGTGGTTTGCTTTTCTAGTCTTCAAATTTAGAGTTTCAGTATCCCTCGTTAGATAGGGTTTTGATGAGTCTCTTTGTGGATACTCTAATCCCTCTTGGAATTGATTTCATTTGCAGATCCTGAACGGAATGGTGGAAGATATGCTTGCAGTTGGTAATGTGGTTGTGGTTTCAAGGGATATCGCTGTTGGCTGGTAATTGAAGGACCTTTTGGTTACCAATTAAGTTAAGTCATTGGCTCCTGGGCTAGTTGAGACTGAGACGTCGAGCTCTACTATGCCTCTCCTGGTTCTGGCCGCACTATGGTTTAAATCTCATCTTTTTGACCCTAGTTGGCAGCCCAGATTGCGTGTGATCCTGGGGTTGCTGAGTTTGTATGGAAAGCGCTTTTTGGGTTCAGATGGTTGCTTAGTCTTGCATGTCCTTGTTTCTCCTTTTTGTGTAGCTGATTGAACTCTCTGATAGTAGCGAGGGCGAAGTTTGTGAACTGGTGTGCGGGTCTTCTTTTCGGGTCTCAAACCTATTTATTAGCTGCTAGGGCTGCCGGTAGTGGGCTTCGGCTTTATTTTGGTTTAAATTCAATGATATGCTTATTTCCGGGAAAAAGTCTCAAAACCATGTTTGTCCTATCTGCCAAGTGCCTAGCATGTGAAGTTCCAATTATGACCTATAAAGTATTCAATATATCATTGCGTGCAGTTGTATAGACAAAAAAAATTCAAATCCTTGATTCAGAAAAAATGAGATCCCTTCTGATAGAATTTTTTTTGGTAAACAATCGGGTGATAATAATTTTTTTAGTAAATCACATATATCTTATAATTTATTTGATTAAATCTAAATCTGTTTGCATTGAGTAGGTTTATTATATAGTAAAATACTTTAAATAAAAGTTTTTTTTATTTACAAAAATTAAGTACTTATATTATTTTAGTGTTACAAATTTTTTTATAACTCATATCAATCCCGTTAATTTTAAATAACTATTATATAAATACAAAATATATATATATGTATATATATATTTTAAATATGTTGAATAATTAAAATAAAATATTATATAATATTTCAAAATCTCAGATTTAAATATTAAAATATAAACAAAGTTTAAAAATATATTATAATATAAATTCTAACAATTAATTTCTCTTATATTTTCAACGTTCTAGATAAACAATGGAAATGTTATAAATAGCCCTAGAGCTCTCTCTCTCTCTCTCTCTCTCTCTCTCACTCTCGTTAAATAAAGATGAATTGATAGGAGGGTCACTCACCCAAACTTAAAATGAAAAACTTTGGTAGCTTGCAAAAGAGAAATCCCTGAAAAACAGACAAATGGGAATTCGAAGAAGAAATATGTTGGATAATTAATTACGATTTAACAAAAAAAAAGGTTTTTTTTATTATAATAAAGAAAAAAAAAGGTGAATTTGTAGGTATGCAGACTACAAAAACAGCAACTAGCATCTTCAAAATAAAATCTAAATTATATATCATTCAATTAATAGTTTAATAATTATATAACTATCTTGTAATATAAAATTAAAATTTTAATTTTGTTAAATAGATAAAATGTCAATTTACCTTCTAATTTTGATAATAAAATTTAATTAAACAAAATGTAATTAAATATTATTCACAGGTTTTTGTTAATCTTATCTCTAATATGTACCCTAGTTTTAGAGACAAAGAAACAAGCAGGGTTCCTTTCTCGAGTCTTTATCTTGGGAAAAAATTCAAAGAAAACTTAGACGGTTGGTTGGTTGGTACTTGGTATTGTCAAATATCAATTGACAAAAAGCACCTTCCATCGCGTTTATGATTTTTTCATCTTTTAAATTTTGGGATGTCCAAATTTCTTTTATTCCAATCAATTCTTTAAATATTATAACTTTGATTACCGGAATGCTTAAATTGTAATTATATATTCACATCAATCAGATATAACATTGTAATAATTTTTTTTTATTATATAGTTTAAATTGAAAGCAATATCATCTGTAGAAATTATAACATAATTATGTTATTTTACTTTTTTTTTAATTAACATAATTATTAGTAGGAATTAGGAATTTACTTTGATAATTAAATTGAAAATTTTGATAAATAATAATTTACGGAAAATTTTGAGATTCTTAATACACCTTATTCAATTTTTGTTTATATTAAAAGAGTAGTGCGTAATATAAAAATATAATGATGTAATTGAAATTGAATATAACTATATATAAATGTTAAATTAATAATATGTTTATTTTATTTATATATAAGTATTTTGATATTTTAATAAGATTATAAAAAATAAGAAATGATTTTTTTTTTGAAAAAATAAGTTATTTTTTTAAGAAAAATGACTTAGTTTTTATTTTGTTTAGAATAATAATAATATTTTTAGTTGACTTATTTTTATATATGATCTTGACTTTCTAAATATTTTAAAAAAATTAATGCTCATTAATTTTTTCAGAGTGATAAATAAAATTAAATAAAAAAATTTAAATACGACAATTAAAAATAGATGAAAATAATAATTTATAAAAAATAATACTAAATGGGTTGGCTAAAGTAGCGCTCAATAATAAACTATTTATAATATTTAAAACTCTGTTTATTTAAAAAAAATAATTTATATATAAAAATGAAAAATAAGGTTTGAGTTTCAGTTTTATCAGTGATATTAATTATT
Organism: Hevea brasiliensis; assembly: GCF_030052815.1. Lineage (NCBI taxonomy): Eukaryota > Viridiplantae > Streptophyta > Magnoliopsida > Malpighiales > Euphorbiaceae > Hevea > Hevea brasiliensis. The sequence continues at coordinate 61,026,279 of NC_079508.1, forward strand.
ATTTTAATTAATGTCACAAACCATTCCTTTTTCTTCGTTACATTTAGTGCATGCAGCATTAATTATATTGTTCATTTGTATATCTTACATTCAAGTGATCATAATAATTTCAAATCATGAATTCCATTTTAATTCTATTTTATTCAAAAATTTTATTGTAGGTTCCCTCTGTGTTTTAAAACAATAAACATATATATATTTTTAATAATTTTACTATGAGAACATAATATGAAAATGAAATGAAAAAATCTTGCCCCATTATACAAGGATTGGCAGGGTGAAGTGACAAGTGTCTAAATGTTTATAGAGGGCTGGATGGCAAATCACGCGGTTTTAATAATATTATTAAATTCAACCAGATGAAAGAATTAAATTAATCTAGTCCTTTATTTTTATTTTCACTTTCCACCTCCCAAAAAGGAAAATCCGCTCTCATAACGCTATCCAAGTTTATATAGCCCCACCAAGCTTTTAATTTTCATCGCCTACCTCTTTCAGATCTTACTTCTTTCTCACTCTCCTTCTCTCTCCACCATGGTTCTTTCCAAGACAGCCTCGGATTCCGACGTCTCCTTCCATTCCACCTTCGCTTCCCGCTATGTCCGAGCTCCACTTCCTCGGTAATTAATAATCCTATCATATAAATTAATCTTTGCCATTTTGATCATCATCAGCGGAGATATTAGCCAATGATCATGAATTATTTTTTTCTCTGCAGGTTCAAGATGCCAGAGATCTCGATCCCCAAGGAAGCGGCTTATCAGATCATCAACGATGAGCTGATGCTGGATGGGAACCCTAGACTTAACCTCGCATCGTTCGTGACCACATGGATGGAACCTGAGTGCGATAAGCTCATCATGGCCGCCGTCAACAAGAACTACGTTGACATGGATGAGTACCCTGTCACCACTGAGTTGCAGGTTAGTCTTCTTTTTCAATTTTAATTCACAGGCATCGATGCCTTGAGATATGCGCTAGCGTGTGCAACTGAAGAACAACTTTGAAAATGAATTAGTAAAATTAATTATAATCTTGCAAGCAATGTGTCTCTAACAGTGATAACGTAAAGAATTAATTGAAAATTGGAAACTATAGATTAGATCATTTTGTCGACTGGTTAGAGCTATTAGAATAGATCAGACCATATTTACATCACATTATTTTTTTGCTTTTTTTTTAATAAAAAATTTCGGTATAAATATTTTACTTTTGTGATAATAACAAGTGAAAATTATTTTGTAATATTATTTAATTGTAATTAAAAAATAAATATTTGTACTTAATATCCTTGCTTTATATTTGTATGCTGGCTTTTATGAGAGGTCGCTAACGTATAATTAATAAAAAAATTTCGGGAAAACTTATTTAAATAATTGTTTTTCCAACAATTTTTTAATTTCTTTCAGAAAAAATCCAAAGAAAGAATTGGTTTTTAAACGTACAAAATATTACATTTAGATTGTTTTTTAACAATTTATTATTAAAATTAATATAAAAATTAAATAATATATAAAATAAAATATCATAGACTAATTAATTTAATTTTTAAATAATAAAAATTTATTAATAATTATAATTTAACTTTAAAAAGAAAGCAGTAATTTATCTATTCTTAATTGTACAAATTACCTTTTATTTTTAAGAAATATGCTATACAATTAAAAAAAAAAAAAAAGGGTTGGGCATGCAAAACTCGAAAAGTTCAGGCTTGATTTTGTGAGAAAAAGAGAGAGAGGGAAATTTTCACCAAACGGCGTCACTGATCACGGAAAATAGTAAAAGGATGATGCCGCCCGATGTTTGCGGCCACTTGTTCTGGAAAAGACGCGGCTGGCAGAAAGCCGACAATTAAGATGGTGGCGCCCACATGATTTCTGGATGACTCACAGTCATGCGATAATTATTCAATGGTTGGAGTTTTCATGGGATTATAGTCAAATAATCAAATCAAAATAATAAAATTTAATTATTTTAAAAATAATATGCTCAGTTTGATTTGAATTTTTATTAATAATTTTAAAATTTTTTATTTTTAATTCTACTTTAAATTAATAACTGAATTAATTGAAATAATTAAATTTTTCTTAATTTATATATTATTTTTAAGTATTATTCTATAATTTATTAATAATATTTAATATTTAATTATTTCTTATTAGTAATAAATTATATTTATTATTTATTAAATAAAAGTGATTATAAATATATTTTTTAATTTAACTAATTACTAATATAATTATGAAAACTTATAATATAATTTTGATTATGTAAAAATTATTGTTTTTATTTAAAAAAAGTTGGAAAGTATGACTTTTGCTATAAAGAAAAACAATGAAGAATAATTTAAAATTGTTTTGCAAATCTTAATTAAATTTTGAAAAAATAATTTTTCAAATTTCCATTTAAAAACTGACACATTTAAATATAAAACTTTATTTTTAATTTTTTTAAGACTCTAATTTTTCATAAGTGAACAAACTCTAAGTGTAGTAAGTTTTAATTTTTAAGAGGCAATCGTTAATCTAACCTTTAAAATTAACATGTAACTCTAAAATAAATAAATAAATAAATATTAATAATATTAAAATTTAATGTAATTTTTTTAAATATTTAAATTAATACTAACAAAAGGTTGCTAAAAAAACAAAAAGGTTAAAAGTTAGAGAAGTTATTAACCTTGTAGGAGTAGGTGCAAATTATGAACTGGGGTGGGTTAATTGTCTTATTCTTTTATATCCACAATCCCACTAAGCTAATTGTTAATTGATTCGTCCCATGCAATAATTGAGAAATGTTAGAAATTTTCTGGTGAAATTGAAGGCATGATAAGAAGAAGGTCAAGGTCCTACTTCTAGAAGAAGAGTTAATGACGGGTCGGCAGTCTAAAATTTAGATCTCTAGACGCCACATTACCCCGGTGGTCTGATCCTGTGGTTATAAGTTTTGGCGGCTTTTGCACAATTAGTCTAAATGGGACGCTGCATACTCACTATTTATTTTCATAGTCGAATATTCCACATTTCTCTTTTCCTTGCAAAATGCCAAGTAATATTTTTCAATATAATATTTAAAAAATAATATTATAAAAAAAAATTTTAAAATCTAATGAAAATTGAGTTGTGATCCTTGTGAAAAGCAGGAAATACTCAACACTGAAGGAAAGTACACTACATAAAATTCTGCTGATAACTTATCAATAGGAGGATTAGGAAAGACTTCAGGCTTCAATAAAAGAGCAAACCATTAAAGATAAAGAAGAGGCGGAGGATGTTACAAGAAAACTAAAGACTTTGTTTAGAGGAATAGAGGAGAATAAATGCTAAAATAAAGTTAAAATGATGCACTATTTTTTTTTTTTTAATTTTTAATTTATTGTTTTAAATTAATAATAATAATTATTATTATTTTGTAATTGGTTGTTTTTACTTTAATTTTTTTTTTCTAATTAATAATCAATTGGTGCACTATATTAAATGTTATTAATTTTGAAGGGGCCAATAAAAATAATTTAAAATTTTTATTTTATTTTGAAACAATTTAATAATTTCACTTAAGTATTACATATAAAAGAAAATTTTTCATCAAGATTTTTTGTTTTGGGCAATGATTATTAGTAGGGGTGTGCAAATGGTCTTTTCGGTTCTGAACCGAACCGAACTGAACTGATAAAATCAAAAATTGAAAATCGAAAATCAAAAATAAAAAATTTTAAAAATCGAACCAAACTGATTGATAAGAGAAAATTGAAACGAATCAAACTGATAAATATCGGTTCAGTTTTAAACCGATCAAACCGAAATTTATAAAATTTCATATTTTTAACATTAAATCTAAATAATAAAAACATAAAAACAAAAAAAATTAGAAATCAAAACTCAAAAATCTTAAGGTTCGGTTTGATTTTCTTTGATTTCGGTTCGGTTCGATTTAATTGGGTTCGATTTTTTTTTTATTTCCTATATATATTAATAATTTAGGTTCGGTTCGATTTTTTTTTTATAAAATAACCGAACCGATTAATCAAAATTATTAAAATTATGAATCGAACCGAACCGATTGAACCGAATTCAATCGGTTCGGTTCGGTTTGGTTTTTCGGTTTAAACCGAAAACTGCTTTCCCTTAATAATTAAAAAATTTAAGTCAATATTTAAATGTCAATTTTTAATAATATATTTACAATTTCAAATTATTAAATGCTGTTTTTTTTTTATAACTTGACTAAAAAATTATATCAAATATTTTAAATTAACAATTAAAAGTCTAACGGTTAAAAATCGACTCCTACGTTTAATTTGAAGATTATTGAATTAAAATATTTAGAAAAATATTATAAAAATATTATAAAAATCTAAATCTGTTGTTTTTTTTTTAATTAAAAGTTGGCAAAATTTTTATGTGTTTATTATAAGTATTTTATTGTTTTAAAATTTCTCATACTTATTTTTGTGCTATATAATTAAAGATCTTTTAGGTTCTTAAAATTTTTTAATTCTTTATCAATTATTAATCAGTATATTCCTACCAAAAAAAAAAAATATTAGTCAATTTATTATTGATTGGTTGCAATTATCTAAGCACGTTGTCTATGATCATGGAATTTACGGCTGATCTGTCTTACCTTCATAAAAGTATTTTTATATTATATTTGATTGATCTTATAATTTCACCAATTCAAATAATATAATTGGATCAGTTCATCTTTTAAAAAAATTAAACGCAAATTTATTTAACAAATGATTTTATTTATTTTTCAGATTAATAATATTCTGTGAATGAGAAAGTAGTGAATATTGTATTATTTTAGATTTCTTTCAAAACGTGGCGAATCATGGCGAATACCTAATTAAACCTTTCAGATGCATACTCGAAAGATTGTTTTTTAAAAATTAATTAGTAAATCTCTTAATTAAAAATAAAATTCTTCTTTGCGTCTTCTCTTGGTCTGGGAACCCATGTCTTAAATTGTTTCTTGAGTCTTTCTTTTTAGCTGCAACATGATACGGCTGGTCATTAATCCATGACTTCCAACAATATGATCAAAGATAAACTCTTAATTAATTAATGGCTTTTGCCTTCTTTTGAATATATACATATATATATATTTTAACTTCATGGTTTTGGGATGACTATAGCACAAATAAATTAAAGTTTGTAAGTGAATATTTTGTTAATTAATAATTAATACGTGGTTGGTTTACTTGAAAGATAGCATCTTATGCTTAGTGTAAAAGGCAGCAATTATGAGGGGAAAAAAGACGGACATACAAATTTTAATATGTGGAGTGAGCTCATACTTATGATTTGTTTATGCATACAGAACCGATGTGTTAACATCATTGCTCATCTATTCAACGCACCACTCGGAGATTCAGAGACTGCAATTGGAGTAGGAACCGTAGGTTCTTCAGAGGCAATAATGTTGGCTGGATTAGCATTCAAGAGGAAGTGGCAAAACAAGAGAAAAGCCGAGGGAAAGCCCTATGATAAGCCAAACATTGTCACTGGAGCCAATGTTCAGGTATGGTCGATATTCTCATTTTTTTTGTTAATACCATTGCATATTTGGATCGCAAGTTTTTCTAAAGTAGAATAATGTAAGCAAAGTCATTATGTGTGGAGAATATTGATGAATAGGATGGTTTTTGCAGGTTTGTTGGGAGAAATTTGCTAGGTATTTTGAAGTGGAGTTGAAGGAAGTGAAGCTTAGAGATGGGTATTATGTGATGGATCCAGCGAAAGCAGTGGAGATGGTTGATGAGAACACAATTTGTGTTGCTGCTATTCTTGGCTCCACTCTTAATGGAGAGTTTGAAGATGTAAAGCTTTTGAATGACCTCTTGATAGAGAAAAACAAGAAAACTGGGTATTCATAAATTCCTTCTCTCTATTTTTTATATAGAAAAATTCATGAACTCATTGTATCATGAAACGGAAATACCTGACGACTGATTTATTAATCAAATGAGTATATTCTTTCTGTTAATTCATTTTAACATGTGTGAGCTGCAAATCTTACAATATATCATGCATATATGTTTATATTATATTCTTTTCCTTTGTAGATGGGATACTCCTATCCATGTTGATGCAGCAAGTGGTGGGTTTATTGCCCCTTTTATTTACCCAGAACTCGAGTGGGATTTCCGATTGCCATTGGTGAAGAGTATCAATGTTAGCGGGCACAAATATGGATTGGTCTATGCTGGAATTGGCTGGGTCATTTGGAGGAGCAAAGAGGATTTGCCTGAAGAACTCATCTTCCATATCAACTACCTTGGAGCTGATCAACCTACATTCACCCTCAATTTCTCCAAAGGCATATATATCTATTTTTTCAGACTAACTCATCCTGTCCCATTGTATATTTCCCTGCTTAAAAGCTAAAACTACTTTTGCAGGTTCTAGTCAAGTTATTGCTCAATACTACCAACTCATTCGATTGGGTTATGAGGTGAGTCCTAATTAGACCGGACATATTTTATCAGCATCCTAACATCCAATGATGAAAAATACATCAACAAGTGAATGGAAAATTGCAGGGGTACAGAAACATCATGGAAAATTGCAGAGACAACATGCTGGTTCTGAAGCAAGGACTTGAGAAGACAGGGCGTTTCAATATTGTTTCGAAGGACAATGGAGTGCCACTGGTAGCCTTTTCCTTGAAAGATAACAGCTGCCACAATGAGTTTGAAATATCTGAAATGCTAAGGAGATTTGGTTGGATTGTGCCTGCATACACAATGCCACCGGATGCAGAACATGTGACTGTGCTTCGAGTTGTCATCAGAGAGGACTTCTCTCGCACACTCGCAGAACGCCTTGTTCTTGACATAGAAAAAGTTCTGCACGAGCTTGATACCTTGCCATCCAAGGTTAGTGCTAAGATTTCAGTAGTTGAAGAGAAAGAAAAGAATGGAACCACTTTAGTCACGAAGAAGAGTGCTTTGGAGACACAGAGGGAGATTACTACAGTTTGGAGGAAGTTTGTCTTGGAACGGAAGAAGATGAACGGTGTTTGTTAGAGGGGAATAGCAAAACGTCCGGTCGTTTAATATATTATTATTTATTATAAGAGTGTTTTGGTAAAATTTGGTCATGAATGATTTATGGGGTACGGCTACCTACCTTAAACTTTTATTGTTCTTATTTTCTAATATACGAAGGAAAAAGTTATATTATAAAGCAATATTTCTAGTCTTCTATATATTATCATTTATTATAATAGTGTTTTGGTATTTGCTTTTGTGCGTATGCAATTTTCTTTGCGAAAAACTTGGTCATGATTTATTTGATATGTCTACTTGCCTCAAACTTTTAATTTTTTTTTAATATACCAAAAAAAAAACTTTTATTATTTCTAGGAATCTATTATAATTTTCCAACCAGAACAATGGATCTTTTAATTTATTTTATTTTTATGCTCGCATTTTAAAAAATTTAATTATTCTATGAATCTTCAGGTTGCTGCTATATGTACTATTCAAATATATGTCCAAAAAAAAAAACACTCAGTTTAAAGTTTCTCTATAAACTCGGTCCTTGCTCTTCTATCTAAAGTTCACTTTAAACTTACATGATATTTGGTTGAATTCTATAACAAGTTCGGAATTCATTTCAAATGAATTCTAGATAATTTTTATTTTAAATAAATTCTGAAATTTAGTTTGACACAACTTAAAACATAAAATTCAATTAAATTTTTATATATTTATTATCATTCTAAAATAAAATTTTATTTGTCTTTATTTCCTAAATTATTTTCAAGGGTAGAATTAAAAAAAATCATGGTTTTCTAAAGAGATCAAAAAAGTATTATATATAATAAATTTATATTTATAACAATTAACAAAGGAATAAACCAAATAATAATATAATAATAAATATAAATTAAATTCTTCTTTTTCCTCGCTCAAGTATTAGCTAAACTCCAATTTCAATAAAAACATTACATTACCCACTTGCAAGAACAGTGATTACTTTCAATTGGTAAGCTCTTTTTTTTTTCTTTTTAGTTATTAAGTTCAACAATTATTTCATTATCTCATGATAATTTTTATGGCATATAATAGGAGGAAGATAAGTTTTATATTAACTTAGTTAATAAAGTTTCATTTTGAAATAATAGATTTTCTTGGACTAGTAAATAGGTAATTCTAGCTACTAGGTAAGTTTTCTTTAAGAGATACCGTGAGGTAGATTTTAGAGTTATTAATGAATATTTATTTTAATAATAATAATAATAATAATCATAATAAAAAAATAAATAAAAATAAATATTTTCTACTTAGTAATGTGCTCTCTTTAAAAAGGGTGAAATTGGAAGTTGGTGTATGTACAAGGGAGAATTTAGATTCAAGGTTTTATATCTTAAATGCTAGATTGAGAATGAAGAAATTAAATATGATGTGGTTGATTTTTGGAACTATTGGTGTATATTAATTGTATTTAAACTAAGAAGAATTTTGATGTAATAAGGGGAAGAAATTTTAGTATGAAGTGCTAGAGGAAAAGGAAAACATGTTGAATGGAGAAGAAAGAAAGAAATGAAGAGAATGTGAAATTTGTTACATTCTTTTGTGTAGGCTACAAATGGGCATTCGAAATTCATTTGTGATATGTTGTGACTTGTTGAGAATTAGTTAGATTGTTGAAATTTTAGGGAACGTTCAGGTTATACCGAGATGTTGCCGACTTTCTTTTAAATTTTTCGTACATAAATCATGCATTCTATATTCTACAATTTCAAATAAGATATAAATTCCTTTCTTAATGCATTGTTATCTTTTAACATTAGGTGAGGATTCGGCTCCCGTAGTAGATACTAGGGGTACTCAAGCGATCTAGGCCTCGGTCTGTCTTCAGTGCAAGTGAGTGGATAAATATATAACATTATTATTTTATTAAATGTAAATTATTTATATTATTATTTTTAAGTATGAAAATGGGAACAAAAAATGTTAATTTTATGTTTTATTTTTGACTAGAATGAGATTTATAATTACAGCTGAATAAATTGCCAAATACACTCAATATATACACCGAATAGATAACACCTTAATAAAATGTGAATTACTTTAAACTCAAATGATATTTATACTGTCTTTGGGAAAGCACTTGATATACACATAGCTTTTGGGGCGTATATCAAGTGGTAGCCCTTTGGGGGTAGCTCTGCACATGTGTATGACCACCAATTTTATTGCTCTTGGGTTATTATTGTGTCATTATAGAGCCCAAGATACCAGCATTGCTCTCAGGCTATTAAAGTTTATTATTGCTCCTGAGATGCTAGCATTATTTATAAAAAGCATATTGTGAGTGTATGAGGATATTGCAGATTTTATGATTTAATATATTTATTCCAGAAATATTATTACAACATGAATTTTATTTCAACTCAGCTACATGATTTGGATTAAATGATATTTATTCAGTTGACCTATTATAATATAGCAGAATTGGTACTAATAAGTACCAAAACCTTATCTGTTTCCCTTTATTATTTATTTATTCGCTCACTGGGTAGTTGTACTCACCCTCTCTTTTTTTTTCAATATTTCATATTTCTTTTGCTAACTCCACAACTAGTAGCCTCTTTTTTAGTGTTTTCCTCTCATCCACTTCACCAACTCCAGAGTCTAGTGGAGGTCGGGCCAATATGTTGTTTTTGGATATTTCTTTTGTTTTAATTTATTGTATATAAGTAAAGAGAGTTAAGAGATCTAATCTGTAAATATTTTATTTTGATCCTTACGAAGAGGATTCATGTACATTTGAGTAACTATTGTTGTTTAATGGGCACAGAGCTATATTATATATATTAGATGTATTTCAACAGGTTCTATGGTTTCTTTTAGCTATAAATTTAGGGGAAACTTCGTCAGTTTTCCAAGTTATACTAGTCTCTATAGGTTAGGGACGGTGTGATACCATGTGTGCGTGTTTCTTCGAAAGAAAAAAGTAAATATTGAGGGGTGAGACTTGATTTCCGGTGTGGTCTAATGATTTATTGAGGTCCGCGAGTTAGTGAACGTACCTATTAGGGTCGAGCCTTTTTTTTTTTTCGAAAAAAAAATTAAAAATTAGAAAAAATATAAAATATCTTATATACTTGTATAAATATTTTAATAATAAATAGAAAAAAAAATTAATTTGGACATCTTTTTTAACTAATGGAGTTTAATTGAGAAAAAGTTGTTTGATAACAATATTTTAGTCCAAAAAATGTTATGTAAATTTTGTGAAATTTATTTTAAATTCCACTAATTTTGATAGAAATTGATTTTAGTTATAACCAGTTCTTAGAATTGAATTCTATTTTTTGAAAAAGAAAAAAAAATCAAACACGCAAAATATGAAAATTCAATTGAATTCCACAAATTTTTTTTTTTTTTGTGGAATTGAACTAAACAAGCTCCTTTTAGTTTCCAGGGGAAGGTCTGACAGTTTTGGCCATCTACCATCTCCCTCTCTCTTTCATTTTAGTTTTTTTAGCTATTTCCTTTTGTTTCTTGTGTTTTTGTTTCAATTTTATGTTTTGTAGTTTAGTTCTCTTCCTTGGATGGAGACTTTGTTGTGTTGTGTTGATGAGATGCATATAAGATCTTATGCTAGATTTTTCAAAGATCCGAGATGGTTGAAGTAACTCTTCCTAAGCTTGGCCCATTGGCTGGTACTCTCAAAGGACATGTGACCGTTTTGGGTAGATGGGAGTGAGATGCCGTAGCTCTGCCATGCTTGTTCTTGATTCATTCGGCGTCTCTTTATTTTGTTGCTCCCTTGACCGAAGCTGCTCCTTGCCCGGATGACTGCTTTGGGTGTCTTTGCGTTTGGTTGCATTTCTTCATGTTGAGAGGCTGCATGCAGTTTAATGGTGATTGTGATCCCAGCAGCTTGTGTGTAGATGAGAGATCCGTGGTTTCTTTACTACTTGGCAATCTATTTTGAGGCGACATGGTTTGGCTTCACAGATGGGTTACCCGGTGGAAAGGACGGGTCTATTAAAGCAGGGTCTTGTGCATGATTATCTGTCAGTTATGCCTTTAGCTTCCTTTTGTCAAGACCTGGATTTGGTAGAGTAGTTAGGACTTTGGCTAAAAGGGGCTCTTGAGCCTAGAGTTTTACCATTGTACCTTTGTTCTTCTGTTTATAAATGTATGAATGAATGATTTGCAATGTTGAAAAAAAAATACATGTCCCTCATAAGAGATGAGTTTCAACTCGACGAGCAGCCAGCAAGCAGTAGAGTCAAGGATAACGGCATACTGTTTTTCTAAACACGTCATGGATATTCTCAGAGGGAAAAAAAATGCAAGTTTTGATTTTTCGTCAGATTGCCAAACAAGTGAGTGAGAGCAAGAGAGAGAACCCTCAATCCAACCCCTTTCCACCTGTCCGCGGCCACCCCCCGCCGGATATACCATCCATTCTTTTCCCTGACCCAAGACAAACTAGAAAAGCTCCCTCTTCCGATTATCTAAGACGTCATTACAGCCGAAAAGCACCTCAGACGCCTCGTCAGACGATGGTAATGTAACTAGGATTTAAAATGATGGGAGACCTTAGCCAATAACAAACGGACACAATTTATTAACGATCAAATGGCTCAAGCAATTCATTATTCATGTACAAACCAACCTAAAATATCATAACATAATAATAAAATCAAATATATATATATATATATATATATATATATATATATATATATATTTCAAATCGGAATGTGATACAGATCATTTTAGGGGGAATGATCACTTAATTGCTGGTTTGGTTGATGATGAAGAAGATGCCCCTTTCACAACAGTAACTGGACATGAAGCATTTGTAACCACATAGTTGCTAACACTCCCAAGTAACACCCTGCCAAATCACAAGTCACCGGTCGGATAATCTATATATGGATGCTAATTAAGTTTGATCAGAAACAGGTCATCCACTTCAAAATCAAATAGTAAAAGCAAAAAAAAAAAAAAGCACTTCCCTCAAGAATGAGTCACCAATTTAGAACAGAAAGCCTTTCATCTAAATTGAGAAAAATAGCTCATGGGTGGTAGGCCAAAGCTGGAGGAAATGGCCAACAGTATATTTTTCCAGGATTAATGAAAATCAGTGTTCTAAAACTCGTCTGCTAATCGATTAAACCAGCCAAATAAAATTTGTTGGATATATTAATCCTGTTTCTAATTTAATTGCTTCGGCCGATCAATTCGGTCCTGTTCTTAAAACGTAAGTGAAAATAAGATGGGAATTATTAAGGAAGAAGAAGAAGAAGAAGAATCAGAATACCTTTTGATACGGCCTAAACCCCTGCTTCCAATGACAATAGAATCAAGCTTGAGATCATCCACAGCATCACACAGCTTCTCCCTTGGATCTCCCCAGTAAACCTTTGCCACCACCTTGGCCTGCTTCACTACACCACTTTCATACATGCAGTAAAGGGAAAAAAAAAAGATCACAGAGGGAGAAAAGGATGACATCATAACTTACCCCTTTGGTGTTGGAGACTGTATCAAGAATATTAAGAACCTCAGGATCATGACTGAGTCCATACTGCTTTGAATAATTGATCTCCCTGAATTCCTCAAGAGGAACCAAAGCTGAAAATTTAACAAGACAATTAATTAAGGAAACTATATTTGAAGTAATTAATTAAGAAATATGTGATATACGTGATCCTGTGGCTTCAAAAAGCTGCTTCCTGGTATGATCGGCTTTGGGTGGCTGAACTTGGATAAGGATAATCCTATCTCCAGGATCGATCAGATTTTCTGCTACCCATCTGAGAGCTGCTTTGCTGGTCGGAGAGTAGTCCATGCCTATACCAACTGTACGTGCTTTGCCCATCTCAGCTATTGTTATGGACCTTTGTTGTTCAGTATTTCCTCTCTATACAGATTCTTTTTGGGATTCTATATATAGCAGAATTGGGAGCTTCTTGAAGGTACTAGCAACAGGCTTTCTTTCAATTATATATGTAAAGAGGCTGAGCAAAAGCTATTCCAACTTTATTCCATGGTGATAAAAAAATTTATCTTATAGAAACCAAATCTGGACTAAAGAGAGCAAGATTCTACCATAAGCTGTTTTTCCAAGCTTTATTTTCTAATACTATCAACATTGTTACATGCCATGACGATTGATTTACACATTTGTAAGTTAAATCAGTTTTTAACTAGATAGGCCTAGATCATCCGTTTTCAGGAAATTATCATTTGGGCATAATTCACATTTTACTTGATTTACACATTTGGGCATAATTTACATTTTCAGGAAATTGTCATTGAAATTACTGTTTTATTTACATACACTTGAGTGCATCAAATTTTCGGTGTATCAGATATCTAAATGTTGTCATTTAAGTAATTCTTTAAAATTAAACTTCTAATTAAATATATTTGTAAGCAAAAAAATTATTACATTGAAGCATATAGATTTAACATGTGTGATAATATTATTGCAAAAATAGTACTAGAACATTTACATATAAAATTCTCTCTCTCTCTCTCTCTCTCTCTCTCTCTCTCTCTCTCTCTCTCTCTCTATATATATATATATGGGTCAGTCAGGCAGGAATTTTCATCTCCAGATACAGTCATCCTTGAAAGTGAATATGGAGAATTTCCTATTATGAGCAGAGCAATTGAATGACCCAGTTGAAACAAAGGACGATGTTGCTGGTATTTGACTGGGTGTATTCACATAACCATTGTTTTCCATGATTATTCTCGCTCTAGTATAATTGTGTAACAAAGAAAAGAAGCGATCAACTAGTTTAGATTCATTTGTTTTTTCATTTTTTCATATATGCGGAGAATAAAGGCCTTGGTTCGAGTTCCCATCCGCTAATCTAATAAGATTTTCAAGTGTGTGAGAAACATGAAACAACAAAAAATTCATTTATATAGTTCACGGCTTTAGTATCTTCCAACTTTAGCAAAACGTAGAACACTCCTTCTGTGTAACCCAGATCAATAATAATAATAATAATAATAATAAAGAAATACATTTCTATTCTATACTAAACAAGAACCTGAAATGAAATTCTACATAAATGGCAATGGAATGCAATGTTGAGCTTCCAAGGGACACAATGATGCCCTTTTCAGTAAGACCATTTTCACATTTTTTGCACAACCGTGCAATCATGGGATTGGAGAACTATACATCAACTCTCTATTTTTCTTACCCGTCATGTGCTCCAAAAATTGGAGCATAATTATACTAAATACCCAAATGAATCTGCTAACTCAACGCATTTTCACAATGTGTAAACTAACTGGAAATCTAAGAAAGAGAAAGTCAGCATGTGGCATCTAACCCATGAGAATCTGTTGCTACCCAACAGCATTCTGTATACCAATTCTAAATTTTGCATTTTAGCAAAAAAAAAAAGAGCGAAATTTACTGGATTTATACACGACTCTGCTGCTCTCTGTTTTCCATCTCTCTCACACTATCCACTATGCGTTGGATCTTCTTTGACAGACTCTCATTATGCTCCTCAATCTGTTCAAATATCAATTCCAAATGCCTTTTATACGTCGCTGCCCTCTTTTTCTCTAGAGCTAGCTGCTGCGATAGTTCACGGATTTTATCGTGTTCATTCTGCACACCAAAAGTTTAGTTGCAATTTAGAAAAAGTAATACCACTAAAATCAATTTATGCAATGCAGGTGTTGAGAATTCTATTAAACTTCCATGAAAGTTAATGCATCCCATTTGCCACTTTTTACACGTAAAAGTTGCAAATTGATGTCTGGAAGAGCATAAGTCCTCAAGAAAGACAGCAATAAATGCTTCCCAACAAATACTCTATTAAAGCAAATTCACCAGGATGTCAGTGAGAGGCGACAAGCATGTATACCTTCATAGCTATTTCCTTAAACCACAATACCATTGACAAAGATATTAACTCAACCTATGCAATGAGAAATAAAGATAACTCATTATTTAGTGGAGCTTAAAATGTAATGCGTGACTCCAAGTTCATGGTTATCTTCGTAGGGTTTTTTGCGATGAAGAAATAGGCATGTGATATCACATTACAGGAAACAAAAGGAGGCATAAAGACTTGAAAGCATTAGACAAAGTTTTAGAAGACAGCCACATAAATTATATTGTACATGAAATGGGATTGACCAACAAAAGTTTATTATCCTTATGAGATCGGAATTCTGGTTAAAACAATACTTCTCTAAGTTAGACTTCTAATAAAGCTCAAAAAATCTCAAAATCTAAGACCCAAAACATAGCAACCCAGCCCATTCAAATAAAGCTGGAAATTACTAAAATATCAACAGGTTCAAAAACCAAGGATAAATACTAAACCCACAGCTAATTGAGTTCAATAAATACAGAACTAAAATATGATTATAAAAGGTTTTGTAAGGTAAGCCAAAATAAAAGTTTATTTCATCTTTCATCTTGCTTTTCATGGAGCTTTTCATGGAGCTTCTTGTTGTCTGCATAACTTACATACATAGTTGAAGTGTCACTAAAAAGACAAAAGTTAACCACTTCTAATTATAAAAATTTATCACATACAAGAAAACACAAAATATACAAGTGAACGTCCACAATCACCTTTTTCTGATGATCCAACAACCGTACTACACAAACCAATGAGGGAATTCTCCTCATTCTACATAACATTCAACAATGTTCTTACATCATGATTGTAATAAATTCAATAAACTTAATAAAACCCAGCCTACATTATTCCTTTTTCTACAAAGAACCTAATCCAAAATATCAGACAACTATATTAAATTCAACAACCTAATAAAACTCCACCTTAATGCATTTCTTTTTCTGGCAAGAACCTGGTCCATAATATCTAGATAACGAGTGTTTGTAGCAATCAACCATGCCTGCAGATCAGCCCTCAACAATATAACGTTAAGAACAATGAGATTTTTTAAACTCTGCACTGTACTGGTTTTTGAGTTACTGGATGCAGAGGAAGTAGTATCAAACATAAAGTTCAGAAATTGGCACGCATACTACAGGTACACATGATTGAACCATTATAAATGCCTTCACAGCTACTGTTAAAATGGAATACAATTTAAGCCAACATCCTTTTTTCCGAACTAAATTCATAATTGTCCCAAAAAGGACTTAAGAAGTAAAGACAGGTGATAAAAAAAATGGATGATTATAGAAAATGACATGTTACTTAAGTGTTTAACCTACAAATAACAGAATGCAAAAAATAGCAATTGGCACAACCAAGGGCTGTGTTACACGTTCTTCAGGTTCCATTGAGATTTCCAAATGATTCTAGTGAAATCCCTATAAAAAGTATTATTATGGGGAAATATAGTCTAATCATGCTAACTGTTAACTTGGTTTTCACAAGCCTTAAAAGTTCATCTACATTTTTTTTTCCAGGTAGGTAAAGTTCATATTTTTTCAAGTAACTCAAGTTCATGTGCTTTTTTCCTTTCAATGAGCTGTTCAAACAAAAGATTATATACTTAAAAATTTAATAACACAACAATACCAAATCTGTATAACAGGAGAGCACGAACTAACCGGATACTGATCATAAATGCAATCCCTTCGGCCTTTACCAGGTGTTAAAGGATGAGTGTGCTCCTTAACAAACTTTGTAACAACCCATTTACCAGAACTTACTTTCCTCACCAAAATCATTGCTCTGCAGCCAACCCTCGTCTCCGCCCTTTGTCTTACAATTTTTTCTCGCTTGTCAGGCATTCTGTAACCCTCTTTATTACAAACAAGTGCCCGACCAATGGCAGATCCATCACGCCTTGATCGAGAGAGTTTGCTGACACGGATGATGAATCCCACACGTGTAGCATAAGTATTGTAAAATGCATGTGCAGCTGCTTCAGATTCAAATTCCTGTCCCACATAGGGCTCATCTGCTGGAACCATAGCTATAGATGGAACTCCATCCAGAATTGCATCCTTACCTAAAGACTCTTTATCCACTTTATCATCCTGATCTTGTTGAAAATCCTCTTCAGCAGAATTTATAACAATTTCATTTTCATCACCTGCTCTGCTATCTTCCAACTCAACAGTTCCCACCACCACACCATTGGCATCACCATTTACCTCAAATTCCACTGCAATAATAAGCAGTTATTTCAATGACACGTACCCATGGCAATATCAAATTAAATAAAAGACAACGCTATTGGCGTAATCTTACAACCAAAAGAAAAATGGGGAACAACAACATTTTCAGCCTTAGATTTCCTATAATTGCAAAATCAGCAAATTCCAAAATTTTAATCTATTAGTAGAGAAAAAGAATTCAAATATTCAACCTTGTCCCAACAAGCACAATGATGGCTCATTCCCGTAAACAGGATCTTAGTCCTGAATTATTAGCAAGGTGAGAGAGAAACAACTCTAAAAATGAAAATTGGCAGTAGAATTGGGTGGGAAATAAGTTCGATTGGATAACGGTATTGGATTTGGAATTGAAGCTAAGGACTTCAATCCAATTCTAATTCCGATAAAATTGAAACTAAGAAATACAATTTCAGTGTTTCCACTGAATGAAAAAATTAAATATTGGAAGAGAAAATTCTTCAAATTAGCATGGTACTACTTCTAAGCTATAAAAAAAAAAGCCACCACATCAAACAATAAAAGTTGCCCAAAACCCAATTCTTCTCCGACAGCCATTAGACCCGAACCCGAAAAATTCAATTAATCTGGTAGCCAGGGAATAACAAACACCACAAATAAACTATAACAACAGAAGGAGAAGGAAAGGATGGGAAGCTTACTATTGACGGACGGAGGAAATAGGAGTGATGCGATCACACCACCTAATGGCTAAAACAGATGAAAATTAATCAAATAAATTATCGATTTCCCAACTGTGATGGGAAATAGGGAAAATGCGAAACGAGGTTAGGCAATCACAGGCCGTGATGGGGGTAGTCACCAGCGACGATAGAGAGAAGGGAGATGATGATTGTGAATAAGAAAAAGGAAGAAGATATTCATGTGAAGGAGACGGCCAAATCGTAGGCGATGATCGCAACGTCGGTAGCTGGCAGTTGGCCGTCGGCGATGGAGGTGACTATCCTAAAATGTCGACTATAAGTTTAGGATTCGGTGGTTAGGGTTCAGACATCTAGAGGTAAGATGAGAGACAGGAAATTAAAAGGAAAGAAGTTCTGACTTTTACGGCTTGTTTGTTTGTTTGTTTGGAAGTGAGGGGAAACAGGGAGAATGGAAGGGGAAGGGAAGGGAAGGGAAGGAAAGGAAAGGGGGGAAAGGAATGAAATGTTTTCGGTTGCTCGAAATGAAGAGGAGGAAGGAGGATGATTGATCATAATTAAATTGTCATTTTCTTTTTAGGGGGGTTTCTTTGTAATTTTATTAGAAAATTGGAAACGAAATTTGTTCTAAATTATCAGGAAGTGGCGCCATGTTCAAACATTATCAATTATAATTTACATATATATATTTTTTTTTAATATTAAAAAAAAAGTATAGTAATTAATTTTTTTCAGACTGATTTAGATCTAAACCTGTTTATGATAGAGAGATTACAGAAGTAAAATGCTTTCAACAAGATTTTTTTTATTTATAAAAATCAAAAATCAATTTTTTTTAAGCAATGATAATATTTTTACTTTATTATTCTTTTTTTTTTTATTTGTTAGGCTAATCGTTATCCTAGCCGGTTTTCTATTATTCTGTTTTTTTTCTCTAATTTATATTGGCTTTTTTTCAAGAAATATTATATTAGAGAAAATAATTCAACATTATGATACGAGGGTGCTACATATATGCTTCATTTATTTAGGGGAGTACAATCATGGGATAAGAAAAATTTTGATAATTAAATAAAATATATATATTAAACAATAAAAAAATTTAATGTCAAATAATCAAATTGAATAAATTAGTAAACAAGAAGGACTCAATTGCACAGTCAGCAACACAAAAGGGTTTAAGTGCATTTTGCCTTTATTTGCGGTATTATATATAATTATAAATAGCGGCAAAGAAATTGACAAACTGTTCTACAAAACCCTAAAAACCAGAGCTTTGAGACATAATTTCAATAGCTGTTATCATAAACAGACGGATCAGCAGCTGCCAGCCACGGTGACCCGACTGTCATTGAATTGCCCTAACCGGCTCAATTCACGACCATATTTCTTTAACTGAACAGAAAAATGGACGGAGCCCAAGCGGGGCTGTCACTGGTAAAGCAGTTGGCTTCCTGCGACAACAAAACCCGTAATAGATCCCTCGGCGTCCTCCTGAAGAGCTGGCTTCCATCACAATCTCAAATCTCCGAAGACGACATGAAGAAGCTCTGGAAAGGCCTCTTCTACTGCGTCTGGCATGCCGATAAGCTGCCTGCCCAGGCCCACCTCATCGATCGTCTCTCTTCCATTCTTCCTCAGCTCCATCTCCCTATATCTGTTCAGTACTTTTCTGTGTTTTTGCTCACTATGCGCCGCGAGTGGACTGGTATTGATGGTCTCAGGTTAGACAAGTTTTATCTATTGATTCGTAAATTCATGCTCTTCTTTTTCCTTCTCCTGAAGAAAAATTCTTGGGATTTGGAGCTTTCTACTCGTTTGATGGGTGTGTTGGTGGAGAGCACCTTTTTGGCCGATGATAATTTACTAGGCAATGGTGTCAATTATCATATTGCCTCGGTGTTTCTTGAGGAGCTTAGACCTCTCCTTCCGCTGAGCAAGCAAGTGCTTGATGTTCTACTGGGACCTTTTGTTTCCGTTATGGGGAAGGTGTCGGATAAGATCCTGTTGGCTAAGATTAAGAGTAATGTGTTTGATTGGCTACTGAAAATGGGAAATAGGCTGCTGGAGGTCAAGAAATCAAAGGTTGATGTTGATTCTGGGAATGATGTGCTGGTGTTAGGTACAATAGCCTTGGCTTTCGGATTTTCTGCTAAATTTTTTGAATTGGGTTCTGCAGTTGAGTGCCCTCAGGGGAATAGGAAAGTTTTATTCGGTTTGCATGAGCAGTTTTTAAAGTTAGAAAAGGATTTTGCATCTTTAGGGATTGATATTTCTTTACCTGAGGTCAACGAAGACACTGATGAAGATGAGGTGCCAACTTTGGTTCCTCTTTCCACTGGAATGGAAGTGGCTGCTTCTAATACCGATGTTGCAAATATGTCTGGTAGCAAGCGTCTGAAAAGATGCAAGAAGGCTAAGAAGGAGTCAAGCAGCAGTAGAAAAAAGGCTAAGAAGCAGAATAATTTAAGTTCCGATTGTGACACCGAAGAGGATGATAATGTGGTTATGCCAAATTATGGCAATTCAAATGAGGAAAGCAATCATGATGCGAGTTTGATAACATTTAATAAATCTGTGATATCAAACCTCCAAATGCAGTTTGAGAAAGTTGCTGCAGAAGTGGGCTTGGATAAGAACGTTGGAAGTGCCTGTGATTTTCCTGAAGTCACTGGAAATGGTATCGTCTCCAAGAAAAGGAAGAGAGCAAAAAGTACGAATAAGAAGCAATCTGATGATCCAGAATTGAGCAGTGAAGTAAATGCTGATGGCGGTGCTACTTTAAAGAGTACTGAGAAGAGTGCCAAG
Source organism: Hevea brasiliensis (assembly GCF_030052815.1). Classification (NCBI taxonomy): domain Eukaryota; kingdom Viridiplantae; phylum Streptophyta; class Magnoliopsida; order Malpighiales; family Euphorbiaceae; genus Hevea; species Hevea brasiliensis. Next base: position 61,046,869 of record NC_079508.1, read on the forward strand.
AAAGTAAGGTTTTCCCTGAAAAACAACTTAGTGTGGAAGCCTCACAGTCCTTTACCTCCACAAAGTTTGAGAATACCACCATCTGTGACCCCTCGGGGAAGTGCCCTTAAGAAAGGGGTACCTCCAGGTCCCATTAGGGAGATGCCTGCGGCTAAAAAGGCTAAGCAGAAGGCCAAATCTGTGAAGAAGGGTCGGAAGCTAATAATTGGTATTGCCCCTGCTATTAAACGCCTGAAGAAGTTAAAGACTGTTTCTACCTAGAGAGTTATCGTGATCCATTCTCTTGCTTTTATTCATCTCATGCTCTTTTCTGTTGGTAACCTGTCTCAACTTTGAACGATATTTTTGGTATTTGATTTCTTTTGTTGAGTGAAAGACAGATGATGCAAACGATTAATTGAGTAATCTCCTAACTGTTTGATCCATTTTTAATTTACTTTCGAGGAGTGCTTTAATGGGTTGAAATTAATATGCACTATGAACGCTACAAGGATCTGCTTTTTTAATCTTATCTTGGATGATAATCCTGTGAATGCCATCAACTAGCTTCCAATGAGAATGCTATTCTTGGAAGATTTCAATAATAGGGATCCCAGTGAATTTTGGGCTCATTAAATTAGGTTCCTTTGTTAAAAACATGTGAATTCTTGACCAGAATTTTTAGCCAAATTTGTTTTCTTTCTTTTTTCTTAAATGTTTTCAACAGCAAAAAATGTCTTTTGAAGGTGCCTCACTTTTAGCTTAACTGTCCAAAAAAATTGCTTGATGGATTACTATTTTTGATAGTCATGGTATGTGCAGTTGTATGTGTGTGTATATATATGCCAGAAATGAGATCTATCCTCCTAAGACCTTAACTATAATAAGATGTCTCCCATCAGTACACCTTTAACGGACTTTAGAGCTTTTACCTCAAGGAAGACAAATGCAGCATAATTACTGTCTTGCCTTTTCTTGAGTCTTTGGCTTTGTTCAGCAATAACTTTTAAGATAGCATTTAGGGTTTTGACTAGAGTCAAAACTATGCCTCTCTTGTTTATGTTGTCAGTAGCATAGTATTTATACTAGCTTGCTTTTAGAGGTTGAAGATGTTGTTCATGAAAAGTTACCCTTCCTAACTTTGAAAGAGTGTTTTGACTAGGATCAATAAGATGATACCACTATTTTTATACTTAACAGCTACTTCAATAACTATTTTGAAATACTCTTATTTTAAATCGTTATGTAAATAGCTAACTACAAATAGCTAATATCTAACAATTGACAGCTAGTAAAATAGTTGACAGCTATTAAAACAGCTAATATTGCTGAACAGGGCCTTTGTTTGTGACTGTAATAGCGAGCAAATTACGAGGATATGGTGTGTTTTGTTGTAATTTTGATCCTGTTGCTGTTTTGCCAAGGTGAGTTTGAATCCATTTAATCATTGTTGCAAGGCAGGGGACAATGTTCCTCTCTCTTCCACCAAGGCTGGGCTGTCCCACCATTTCAGGTATCCTTTCTCCTTTCCCCTTTTCTATCATTTATGGGTTTAGGTTGGTGGAAATTCTATTATCAATTTAGGTGGTACTGGCATATGACTGATTGCTTATGGTTCTAGTTGTTGGTTTAGGCTCCAGTTCTGTATTTTGTTTGAAATTTGATGGTATGTGAAGTTGGGTTACATGGTTCAACTTAGAAGCCAAATTGTGGAAGTGGATAGTTGATGAGCCAGTTTCATCTTGAATGATCTTTATAATTTTATGGAGAAAGTTGGGGAAGTGGTTCAATTTAGTTAAGCAGCAGAAATTGCATATTAGGTCCATTTACTGATGGAAGTTTTCCTGCATACAGTACATGATCTTGCATATAATGCACTCTTTACATGTTAGTTGCATCTTGACTAGTGGTGAAATGGATTATAGAGTGCCTGTAATGTTCTAAATATAATGGTAATTATATTGAGAATTAAGCTGTTAAGTTTCGAAAAATTAACATATACTTTTTAAAGATCATAGAAGGATGTTATTATGTGAACTTTTAACAGTGAGACATGTAGCTATCTGAATTTCTGATCTCCCTAACTGGTCAGTTTTACTCTAAATGTTCCATGCATTAAATGTGGAAATTTACTGAAATGTTTGCTGTAGAATTGGAGGTAAAGAAGGAAGCTCTCAGCAAAGTGTTGAATGAGATTTGATTAGTCGCTGCTTACCACAAACTTCAATTTTTAAATGACAAACACTGAAATTGCTTGTAGCTTAGATTAGTAGTAATTTCAGATGTATTTCCATAACTTCTTCCTAGTATATCCACCTAGACTTCTATTTGTCACTTTTAGCCATCTTTTATGACTCTTAACGCGGGTTTCTCACGTAAACAAAAACTACACTAGTATACCTACAATTATAAATGAAATACATTTCTTACGTAAACAAAAACTGCACTGGTATTCCTACAATTGCAAATGAAATACATTTCGAAGCATAAGCATTATGTTACGGATGAGATGGCCTTCTAATCGCCTGATGGGTCCTCTAAACGATAACAGCACCCCGTGGCTAGATTTCACCAGCAAACTGGACTTCATTGTTCCAAATAGGAAATAAGAAATGACGAGTCACCTCTTACACATTCTATTTACAAAGTCTGAACAAGAAGAAGAAGGCGATTCAATTTTACATACGTAGAGGGCGAGTGAGGTATAACATCCAGAGAATAATTTTTATTAGTAACATTAATTGATGCTTTAACGCTTCAATATGGTGAAAAATTCACAACCAAATCCTAGGGTAGAAATAAATCTTTTGCACGCCAGTTCAACCAGCAGTGACTTCCTGCTTACATTTATATAGGATATGCAGACAGTTCCCAGAGCTACAGGCATGGGTCTGCTCGAGGAAAATTAAGAATAACCATATAGTAATTACGGCTTAAAATCTCTCTACAATAAGCACTTGAATAGTTGCTAAACACAATTTTACTGCCATGAAGAATTAAACCGAAAGTTGGAATTGGAAAGGGCATCTAAAAAACACGCATCCCTCTGACTCGGCAAGTTGCACTTGCCAGTTTCAGTATCATCCGTCATTGACATGTTACTATGCCTACAGCGAATAAAAAGCTCAAGAAGGTAATTGTTTTTTTTTGACCTGAACAAATAAGTTAGCCTGTTTGAAGACCCCAATGATACATCTGACTTGTGAATTGCATGATAATCTATTGTATAATTATTTCCATGTAGAACCACCAAGCCTAATGACCTCTTCACCACCATTATCCCTTCGAGGTACTCTTTCCAGAACAGAATCCCCTTTCTGATCACCTAAGTCACCATACAGATCCTTGAGCTTCGCCAAATTGCTAGATGCAGATGTCTTCTCCTTGCTTACATCCTTGTATGGACTGGAATGACGATCAAATGGTGCCACACCAATTTGCACACTTCGACTTCTGCTCCTGCTCCGGCTGCGACTCCTACTCCGGCTATGGCTTCTACGTGAGCTACTTTCTCTGTAGTGCCTACTTCCATCACGGCTGCTCCTTTCATAGTCCCTTCTGCTTTCTCTCTCAGAATACCTGGACCTCTGATCATAATCATATTTTCTCTCTCTGTCCCTCTCCCTGTCCCGGTCTCTGTCTCGGCCCCGCTCTTGCTCTCGTTCGAGGTCCCTGTACCAGTCTCTTTCACGTTCCCTATCCCTATCCCGATCACGTTCCCTCTCTCGGTCTCTTTCACGGTCCAAATCCCGATCCCGATCTTTGTCTCTGTCTGAATACTCTTTATCAGAATATTCACGACTCTGGCTACGACGACTACTGGGAGATCTTCTTGGGTCATCACTAATTCTATCATAAGAGGGTGGTGGTAGCGTACGACGAACAGGTGATGAGTCCCTGGTTGATGCGCGATGAGGAGCACGCTGACCAAATGAGACTGAAAGTGCAGCCTTCACAGATGGTGGTCGACGTGCAGTATCATCAGATCCATGGCGGATGGAATCCCCTGTTGCACCAGAAGGTTTACTGGGGAGTTTCATCTTCTCAAGATTAGACACAATCTGCCGCATTACAGGAACAGGAATACGAGGGAAAAGGGTATCGAAGTAGTACTGTAAGAGCAAAACACATGATAATAAATACTTCTGCCTATATAAGGATAACAGAATATGAAAAAAGTAGTATGAAGCATTAGAAGTTGATAGCAGCTAACCTGTCCAAGAAGCAAGTCGCGCACATATATACCCATTGTGCTCTTCCGTCCATTAGAGCTCGGAGAGAATTCCTGAAATATGATATCACCATTTGAACAGATTATAACAAGAAAATGGAAAGACATTCGGGAATAATACAAATACACATATTTATGTTTCATGAAGTTTGTGCCAGGATTAGCTATTCACAAGCATAAGCATTTTATGTCTATTACTAGTGATACTTAAAGCACATAACATTAGCTGGATAGAGCTAAAAAGTAAAGTAAATTGCTTGCATATAAGAGAAACAAGAACTACAGGGAATTTTCCTAAATTAAAGATGGGTTTGTTATAGTTGACCAAAGTGGCACAGAAGTTAAAGCATGATTGAAGTATTTTTTAATAACAATAATTCCTTGTAACTTAATATGTAAATTATAACTCCATAAATTATATTTAGGCTAAGAAAAACTGACAGGCTAAGATGGAACACATCTGAAAGAAAAGAAAAGAATGATAAAATACCTGAAGCAATACTAAGTATGTGGATTATGTGAAGATAAAGGCTATAAAAAACAAAGAAAATAATAGGGTACTTGACAATAAATCCATCCCATATCATCTCCCACTTCTTGGTATTTGGTAATGACCATATCATAAGAAGGTTTTTCTTTTTGGCCTATAGGTGTATTGTGAGTAATAACTCCGCCTAAGTAGTTTGCGCTTAGCCGGTCCCAAGCCCGGATAAAGGAGGAGGGTTGCGGTAGGTGACAACCAGCGTAAAAATTTCGTCACATCCTATGATATGGATTCAAATGATATAAACGTTGGGGCGTCCTCTACTAACGACGCTACACGAGCCCGCGGTGTAGTGATAAATATGCAAGGGTGTAGGGCATTCACCATGCCGTGTGGTGTTAAGTGAGCAAGGATTCCCACATCATGGACGGGTGTGGGTAAAGAAGTTAGTCCATAGGACAGATAGTAGAACAAATAGTGGAACAGAACACAAGATAGATATAGAAAACAATAGAAGATATCATAGAAGGAGACCAATTAGGAAGGAGCAGGATAGTAGGAGGATCAGAGTTGGTACTTGGAATGTTGGATCACTTACAGGAAAATTGATGGAGCTTGTGGATACCTTGGAAAGGAGAAGGGTGAATATTGCTTGCATTCGGGAGACTAAATGGGTAGGAGAGAAAAGTAAGGAAGTGGGTAATTCAGTACAAACCGGTGGAAAGGAGAGAAAGAAGAACGGTATAATCATACATTGAAAGAAAAGAGTAGGAGATAGAATTATACTAGTAAAGCTAGTACTAGAAGGAGAAACAATAAATATAGTTAGTGCTTATGCCCCACAAATAGGACTAGGAGAGTAAATAAAGGTTTTGGGAAGATATGGATGATCTAATGCAAAACATACCGAATGAAGAGAATGTTCTCATCGGTGAAGATTTGAATGGACATGTAGGAAGTGATAAGCAAGGTTATAAGAATGTTCATGGAGGTTTTGGTTTTGGTAGCCAAAATGATGAAGGGAAAAGCATCTTGAGTTTTGCTATGGCATATGACATAATATTAGCAAATACATACTTTATAAAAAGGAAGTCACATTTAGTGACTTTCAAAAGTGGGCAACATAAAAGCCAAATCGACTTCCTCTTAACCAGGAAAACAAATAGAGCTCTATGCAATGATTGCAAGGTCATTCCAGGAGAGACTTTAACAAGTCAACATCGGTTGGTGATCATGGATGTCAAGTTTATGAACAATTCAAGTAAGGTCAGAAGAAATAGTGTAGCTCGAATAAAGTGGTGGGAGTTCAAAGGAGTAAAGCAAGTGAAGTTCAAAATGAGCTAGTATGTAAGCTAGATATGGAGGCCAATGATATGTGGATACAGATGGCATCAAAGATTAGAGAAGTAGCTAGAAAAGTACTTGGAGAGTCTAAAGGACATGGACCACCCTCAAAAGAGAGATGGTGGTGGAATGAGGAAGTACAAAAGGCAGTGAAGAGAAAAAGGGAATGGTATAAGAAATAACCTAAATGTGAAAATAATGAGGCATATCAAGATAGCAAAGAAAGAGGCAAAAAAGCCAAGCAAGAGCACAGCCTTTGAAAAGTTATATGAGAAACTTGGAACTAAAGAAGGGGAAAGATATTTATAGATTAGCAAGGAGTAGAGAAAGGAAATGTCAAGATCTCAATCAAGTTAGGTGCATTAAGGATAAAGAAGGAAAAGTGTTGGTAAAAGATGAGGACATTAAAGAAAGATGGAGAAATTATTTTAATGATCTCTTCAATAATAGTCAAAATGGTAATAGCGTGAATATAGATTATAGAACAATAGAAAAAAATGTAAATTATACTAGAAGGATTCGATCTTTAGAAATAAAGGAAGCACTTAAGAGAATGAAAGTGGGTAAAGATGAAATACCAATTGAAGTGTGGAAGTATTTGGGAGATATGGGAGTGGCATGGTTAACTAAATTATTTAATAAGATTCTAAACTCAAAGAAAATGCTGAATGGAGGAAGAGTATTTTAGTACCTATTTTTAAAAATAAGGGAGACATCTGAGTTGCTCAAACTATAGGGAATTAAACTCATGAGCCATACTATGAAGTTGTGGGAGAGAGTTGTGGAGCATCGACTACGTCATGATACTTCTATCTCTCTCAATCAATTTGGTTTCATGCAACTATGGAAGCGATCTTTCTCATTAGAAGCTTGATGGAGAAATATAGAGATGTGAAGAAAGATCTACACATGGTTTTTATTGATTTGGAGAAGGCTTATGATAGTGTTCCAAGAGAGGTCTTATGGAATGTGTTAGAATAAAAGAGGGTATCTATTAGGTATATACAAGTATTGAAAGATATGTATGAAGGAGCAACTACTATTGGACACGAGTGATTTTCCGATCTCAATTGGATTACACCAAGGATCGACCATTAGCCCTTACCTTTTACATTAGTTTTAGATGAAAAACATATACAAGAGAGTATTCCTTGGTGCATGATGTTTGCGGATGATATTGTTCTGATAGATGAGACACGAGAAGGAGTAAATAGGAAGCTAGAACTTTGGAGAAGTACTCTAGAGTCAAAGGATTTTAAGTTAAGTAGAATACATGCATTGCAAGTTCGAAGGCCAAACGGTGATAGGGAAGGAGTTAGTTTGAATGGAGTGTCCCAAAGTAATCACTTTAAATATCTAGGCTCCTTCAAGTAGATGGGGATGTGAGGAGGATGTTAGTCATAGGATTAAAGCGATGGTTGAAGTAGTTGTATGTGATCGTAAGATTCCCAATAAATTAAAAGGAAAATTTTATATGTTATATGGTAGTGAGTGTTGAAAGAGTCGTATGCATCTAAGATAAGAGTTGCAGAGATGAGAATGTTAAGGTGGATGAGTGGCCATACTAGACTAGATAAAGTCCGTAATGAGAGTATTAGAGAAAAGGTAGGAGTGGTGCCAATTGAAGATAAGTTGAGAGAAGGGAGATTGAGGTGGTTTGGTCATGTGAAGCGTAGACATACGGAGGCTCCAGTTAGACAAGTAGAGCACATTAGGTTAGAGGATAGAAAGAAAAAAAGGGGTAGACCTAAATTAACTTGGAGGAGAGTAGTACAACATGACTTAGAAGCATTAAACATTTCTGAGGATTTAACCCAAAATCGTTCAGAGTAGAAAAAGCGAATCCATATAGCCGACCCCAAATTTTTGGGATAAAGGCTTAGTTGAGTTGAGTTGAGTTGTAGGTGTATTGTGTGTAATGAGGAAGAGGAATGCAGCATTCGTTCTCATGAATTTGGATTCAGACTTTGGATTGTGTTGGAATTGCTCAGAACTTCTAAAGGCATTAAAATAAAAGGAGGTTGAAAGTTGGCTTCCACAGCAATCTCAAAGAAGATCATATTGTGGGGCTTATCTCTACTTTCTTTTCTCATCTAGTCTAATTCTTCTATTACTCATCTCATTTCTAAGTTTCCAGGAAGAATCTCTGCAATCAGAGATTGTGCTTGGCTGTTACCTAACAGTTATTTCCTCTCTCGTTTTTTGGATGGCCTAGGTGATAGATAATTTGGTACACCAAAACAAAAATGTCAGCAATAGTTGATTCAGCATTGCAATGTGAAGTTTTACAATTCAGAAGGCCACTCCAACACAACCCGAAGACTTCACAAAAAATTCTTATGGAGGACATCTAAAATGCAGATTGAGCAAGGTTATAAGAAAGTACCTCATCATCTTTAATATATGGTTCAAACCAATTCCATAAAGTCTTTGGATCAGCAGCATATCTCAAATAGAGAAATCCAATCTGCAATCAAATTTCAGGGCATCAAACCAAAACATCACATGCTTAATATTAAGATGCTGCAACAAAGCCCTACAATAACAAGTAAATTGCACAAATCAAGCACAAGTGAGTGCTCAACAGGGACAAAGGGAAAAGAAAAAATGTAGTACATGCAGGTAATGTAAAGTGAACCTATAAAACTTTGATGTCAACAAAATACAAGATCCCTATCCTTAGCTTCAAAAGAATTGAGACAATAGCAATGACAGGACCTGGGAGATGCATCAGGGATGTAATACTGGTTCTGTTGTTTACACATTCCCAGAGACGAGAATATCAGATTTAAATCTAGGAGTGAATAAAAAAATGAGACACCTCAAACCTTGGTTTTGCGTATATCTGCTCAGGAAAGCAAAGGCAGTAGTAGGTGGGAATTTGAAAGTCTTAGCAACTCAAAGAAACAAGGACACCTCAACCTGGGTTTGTAGAATCTGCTATGAAAAACAAGGGCATTATCATGTGTGTGTATACGTGTACTAGATCATCAAAATAAAGATTTTCAAATGACCAAAATCAGATTATATTTTGTCCATTACCTCGTTAGCAAACAAGCACTTTAATTTTGAATAGTTTACTCTCCGGCAAAATCAACAAATATGATGAAAGTGTCATTTCAAATTGCAGTGAATTCATAAGAATATAACTCATGTCATAAATTGGCAGTTCAATGAACAAATGAGACTGGAAAGTCCCATCAAACGTTTCAATTCTATTTATGTACTTGAAGTCAAGTATATGTACAATAGCAAAACACAGAACACCAATAAAGAGCATCATATTAATCCCAAGAATGTATGCATCATTATAGATGTCAAATTATTAGCTTGTTGACTTAAATAACATGGAATATATTGTCAATCACGGAAACATTTAATAAAATTAAAAAATTAGTGATAATAATCAACACTAGATCATTCCCTTTCACTCGCCCAAAAAATTAGGGAAAGAAGAGAAAAAAAAAAACAAGAATACGTAAATCCAGATGTATATAATGTATACATACAGCACAAAAATTCATTACAAGTGTTTGAATGCTGTTAACTCTTGGACAAGTTTTGTTAATCCGAAATTCATCACTTGTGTGAAAGGCTTCCTGCTTGTACATCAGCAATCCACTAACCCTAGTACTGCACAGACATCTAATAAGGGTAAAAGGACTTAAATATCACAAATAACAGAGACAAACCATGTAGTAAACAACTATTTTCCATTATAAAGTTTACAGGGAAATACAAACATATAAAAACATATATTCAAATTTTTTACAATGCCTTCTATAGCTTTGGTCTGCAAACATGATTATCACTAGCTAAACACTAGCCTCATATATTGGTATGAATTAATTTACCTAGTATGCTAAGTTTAAATCCAGAAACAAGTCCAAGCAAATGTCACCTGCATTCTGAAATTTGAAAAAAGATTCTTTGTAAAGATAATGTTAGCTTTCCATTTAGTATTCTCATTGGTATTAGAGGCAATAAAGAGAGAAAGAACAAGAAAAGTTTTTTGTATCTGCGTAGATTACCAGCACTGATGTCATAATTTTTAAGCAAGGAAAATGGTGATAAAAACTTAAGACAAGCATCTACAATTGTGCAGTATTAAACAAACAACTAAAGTGCGAAGTAAACAACTTCAAAAATTAAAAGGCATGAACTAAAGCTGAGGCCAATTTAAGAAAATTACAGGAACTTTATCTGGCCACTGTTCACATTCCAAACGCCAATACTATTTGGAATATTAAAATAAATGCACATTCATACATAACAACATTTAAAATATATAACAAATATCTAAGCAATATAGATTCTCCATCCAATTTAATCACTAACAAGTGACAACTAAAAAGAAGTAGGGCATGACATAATTACCGCTCTGATATAAGGAGAATCCTTGTGCTTTAATAGACCGTGCATTTGTTTGACGGTGAGTTTCATGGTAAAAAATTTGTACAGAAGACAGAAAGCAGTTGACGGCCCTCGACAATTTCCAGTCATCCATGGCTCCACATGGTCAACTTGATTGTATATTTCATCTATCACTTCATGGTACGTTTTTAACCGATACAGCTCCTTGAAGTAGTCCGAGGACAGAATATTCATACAAAGAACCTTCTCCAATAGCGAGTCAATGGGCTTCCCACTTGTCTGTATCTCCATAATTGACTATCAAATAGGTGCACTCCTAAGTTCTTAGAATCCAAAAACAGAATATGTAATTATCATGCCATACTAATTTAATTCCATTCCCACATAAAGAAATCATCAGAGTTAACAAAATTTGTGCAGACAACAAACAAAAAGAAACATAGTTAGATAACATGTTTCGTTTTCTCAAAAACACATAAAACACAAATCAAAACAAACACATCCAACACCGAGTTGCATATTAAAATACAGATAAATAGGAGCAAAAGAATTGAAATCAAAATCAATTCTTTGATGAATCAAAATCCAAGTCTCTGCTAACAAAGAAAACAGGGAAAAAACCCTAAAATGTGACTACAAAGGAAAGCGAAATAAAGGAAAGCGAAATACCTACAGAACGAGAGAGGGGGGAGGAATCCAAAATCAAATCGGAAGAAATAATCACGATCTGTCTGAACCTTGGTGGCTTGGTTCTTCCACTTTTTCATCAAGCGGCAATCGAAAATCAATTGCTCAAAATTAAAAACCTAATGCGAAAATGAGCAACTAGAAAAGAGGGATTTCGCCCTTTCTGGCCTTTTATTTTATTGTACTATTTTCAAATAATCGAAATTTTTATTATCAATAAAAGGGGGAAGAGGCCCAACTGGAGCATGACAGGCCCAAAACGTGGCCCAAAATCAATGGAGAGCAGCAGATATCCAATGTTTTTAAAATTTGCAAAAAAAAATCAATCTGGAAATTTTTTTTATTCCAATTTAATTTGATGAAACGTAACTAACTAGAAATGGAATAGTCTGGTTTGATCTAGCCGTTGAAGGTAATATTTATTTAATAGACTCAAGTTCGAGCTTCACTTTCTAATTTTTTACTAAAAAAAGAGGGGTTTTTCTTTCCCCCAATTAAATTAAGATTTTTTACTCATATTTTCAAGATAACTTAATAAATTTAATAAGCATTTCTTTATTTTTATGGATATTTGAATTTCAATTTTGAAGTAGTATGAGAAGGTATTTTTTTTTATATATAGAGATGAGACAAGAATATTAAAATTTTGTAAGGAAAAGTGAGAAAAAAAAAAAAAGCGCATATTCTTTAGTGATTGATGAAAAAAAAAAGTAGTTTAAAAAAAAAAGCATTCATGTTATTAGCATGTGAAAAGGACACAAATTACCCATTGAAAGGATGGGTTATGGCTATGGAAAAGGCCAAATAATCACACTTCTTACAAAAATCTAATGTATAGTTACACTATATATGTCAACACGCTCTTCATAGAAGTAGTGAAAAGAAATCTATGACCAGATATGTTGTTGTTGTACAGGGATGGGTGAACACCAAAATTACATTTTACAAATCTCTCTCTTTCATTTAGCAATTCCAAAGCTTGGGCATGTTCAAAATGGTAGTGTTCATTCCCAGAGTTGCGGCTTCAACACTTGCTGTTCAACATGTGGAAACTTGGCTCTCTTGGTATTGTCAAAGGCCTGTTTGATCTGCAGAAAGTAAAATGGCAATTTATGAAGAGTGAGAAAGATTTTTAGTTTTTTACCTAAAAATGGAAAAACTTCATTTGCTTGAGCCCCAGAATCAATGCCAAATTTCGTTTTACCTTTGTGGAAAGAAAGGCCTATCAAAGAAAGGCATTAACTGGGCTCGCGGAATCATTTCTTTTCTCAGCATGCGGATCTCCTCTTCTTCTATGATCTGCTCCAAAATTTCATGTCATTTTTATCAAAGCTATAGCAAATTTTCAGAATCACATAGAACTTAAGGTTCTGAACTCATCATGGCTATAGATATACACACACCTTTTGGACCCTCTCTATTTGTTTCTTTTGTAGCTCCATGAGGTATAGCTTGGTTGCAATCTGTATCAATAACAAAAATTTCTTTTCTGGCTTATTGGAAACTCTTAAAAGTAGAAGGTTATCGGGATCTGAATTGTTGAACTTGTAATTATGACACACATATACATGAAATTTAAAGGAGATAGAAAGTCACTCAGCCTACTCACAGAATAGTTGAACATTGCACGTTTGTAAGCTCTTTGTTCTGTGTGAAGTTTGAATTCCTGGGGCTTAGTATTTTCCTTGGCTGGAGTCTTTGGGGTAGCCTGTATGTATATGATCACAATGCCACTCAATGAGAGAGAGAGAGAGAGAAAGAGAGAGAGAGGTAAGGTCTATAGTAGAAATTTACCTTGGATTTGTCATAGTCTCTCTCCTTGACTTCATCTTTTATCTGTAACAGATATTGCCAGTCTGTTAGCTTTAAAACAATAGCATGCTTGTGCTAGGATGTGGAGACAAAGGATAAAGGGAGAAAAAAAAATTTGTGGTTATCGATGGAAGGAGATACTAATATTGGAAACAATTATGATTTAAATTCTCAATTTCCTTTTGGGGAAATTTTTTCTCCAAAGTAGAATATTCCATGCTTGTGATAAGAAGCATTGTGTTTATTGCATCTACTGATCCACATAGCAACACACATATAGAAAGATCTATGTACTTAATTATTTGGGCAAAATATAAAACAGATTTGCCAAAGGTAAGAAATTATTAAGATGGGACAGAGCAACAACCACGAAGTTTTTTTTTCCCCATGTTGTTTCCCATGAGAAAAAGGTGGCTTTCAACAATAGATGAACTTGCTACTAAATTATCCATCCAAATTCTGCCATTCCAGCTAAGATTGTAATGATGCTCCATGTCAAATTATGCTATCCAGCTAAGATTGTAATATTAATTATTATTATTAAAATTTATGACCAAAATTAATAAAAATCAAAAGTGTGTGGAAAATGTTTTATAATTATTCTTGAGTGTAGTCTTGGTTGATGTGGAATTATGCATCTGACCATTCCTCTTGCAGAATTGCAACATGGAAGAGCAGACTGTGAGCTAGCCTTAACAAGGATTGGAAAAGAATAAAAGGAACACATTTAGGATACTTTCATGTGCATAGAGAAGGATTTAAAAAAAAGGAAGAAAAAAAAAAACATAGCATAGACTGCATATTATATATAGCATATAGAAAGCAACCTTGAGAACATATTTTGTTTGTGCTTTCTCCATGTTTTACTAAGCTCTTTAAATCTAATGGGTTGAAGAGCAGTAATACAAACTGAGTTGAATTTATAGAGAGTGAGGAAAATCAAAGTTTGGAGACTTGTAATTGTCTGACTCCCTGCTGTTGCTACATCACAAACATTCTCAGGCATTTGCATGCTCTCTTACACCAAACTTTCTGATTAAATCTCCCTCTCATATTTGTCATAGTTACTACACCATGTTCCTTCAATTCTCCTCTTGCCATATTAATCAATCAATAATAATAAAATATCTCACATTAATTTCCTATTAACTAATCAAAACGCTGACTTATAGCTTATCATCATTTACTGTTTTCAATTAATTAGTCCTATGATAACATCAATTTGTGATTCCAGCAGAGACTAATTATTATTAATTAATTAGGTATGGTCGGCTAGCTAGCTTTAGCTTGCTAACCGTGTGCACTCATATTTATACATAATAGAATACCAGGATTACATGTATATAGCAAACAAAAGGATCAATATACATGCAAAGTTTTGTCTTCCATCTTTTTGTTTCTTGTTCTTGGGTCAAGTTCACTATCATTTCTCCCCATGTAATTAGTACACCTGAAAATTGTCAATGAAAATCTAGGAAAGAAGTAAAAGAGAGAATTCAATCTCGTGCTAATGGGTTTACCTCAATAGATATAGTTGAAAATTTTTCAATTGGCTATGACTCAATTGGTACATCCAAAGATTTTTTTTTTCCTCAAGAAAAAGGCTTCCTCATTAGGATTTTTCCAACAAGTTTATGATTTTCCATCGTTGATCATTCTGAATGAGTATAGAGTTGTATCTCATTAGTGAGAAACCAAGGATTCAAAAGCAACTCGGTTGAGTTGTCCGGAGTGAGTGAAAAATGAAGTAGCAGAGCCTTATGTCACTTTCCCTACAGGTAATGACTGCCAAAACAAGGGCAGAAAATGACCACAAGGTAGTTAAGCACCCACTGTCAATTGTTTCTTGTTAAAGCCGTTATCTAACCAAGGCGGAAATTTTAATTAAACAATCAAGGGAAAGAAAAATTAATACTAAGACATGGGTTTATTTGGCTTATTTAGAGGTAGAAGACATGTCATATAGTTTTAGTTAGGTCATGATCATGATTCGTGAATGCAAAATTAACCTACTAATCATGCAACAATTAATTCTTTCAAAACAGGTTTTGTGGAATGCAAAAAACCATAGCACCTTACTTTTAATTAGATTTTTTTCCATTTTGACAAATTAATGTGGACCTTTCGTTTCACTAAACGAAAAGGAAATGGATAAGCTATGCTTTGAGGACTAAAAGTTGCCTTGCTCCTGAAGAAGCTCCTTTTGGGGTGTTGGCGCTTGATGTTATGCTAAGAGCTTTTCGATGTTTGTTGGACATTCATAGGTTGCTTCTTCTTTCTTCTCCAAAGATGGATGCTGTTCGTCATCGTCATTGTTAAAGCAAAACATGGGCTGAAGCCCAAATACAATAGGATTACAAACCCTCTTAAACGGGCATAGCAAAACAAGCCCCAGCCTACATCAGTTCTCAATCCATGAGCACAAGAGAAGCCCACAACCCAAAACATCAGAAACCCAAATCCATACCCAATTCAAAGCTAGGGGAGGACATACAGAATCTGAGGGCAAATCGCGGAGGCTCTAGGGACAGCGAGAAGAGCTAGCCCGCAAAAGTCACGTTTGGTATTGAGTTTCAGAATCTGAAATTATTTTTTTTAATAAAAATATTATTTTAAATATTATTGAGAAAAATAATTTAAAAAAAATTATTTTATTATTTTAATATTTTTATAATTAAAATTAATTAAATTTAATTTTTAATTATTTTTTAATACTATTTAACTAATATATTTAAAAAAAATAATTTTTTCAATAACGGTTTCAATAACAAGACCAAAAGAACCTGAAAGCAAACAAACCCAATTCATAAGTGAACCAAATTGTGAGTTCTTTCCAGACCGAGAAATAGCGCATAGCCATACCAGGATGGAGTGAGTTAGAGCTCCTAGATTCTTCCAGCCTTCAAGAATTGGCCATTGCTTGGTGGGTAAAGACTCTGAAGACTCCGCCGGCCATAAAAACCACAACAAAGGGGAGCTAAAAAACACAAATCTTTTACTTTTTGAATCTCTTGGCTTGTGCATGCAACACCCTAGAGCACAACAAGACAAGACTTTAACAAATGTTAACAAGGTTAAGTACTCTTAAAATCAAATGAAAAGAAAATTCTCTTTCGATTGCGGGGAACTTTATATTTACACGAAAGTATGCATACATCTAATTAATATAAAATCGCATACATATATGTATAATTTAATATAATTTTAATTAAAATAATAATTAATAATTGACTGAATATATATATTTAAATATAAATAAAAATTACTTTTTGATATAAACTTACCCACAACTAACATGAAAATTTGGTTGTGCCACTAAATTCGAGTCATAATAAATGCTTTTCATTTGTGTAAATAAGAAACAAAACTAAAAGGGAAATCAAACAAAAAGCATTGAAAAACTACTGCACATACCAGTTACCAATGGTATTTGATACCGTGATGAAAAAAATTGGCAGCTGGTCGAATATTTATAAGTATCTAATCAGAGACTCCTTTGAAAATTAAATTTCAATAACAGAGACAAGTTCAAAGTATCCAGGTAATCTTTTAAGATTTTACAATTTAGAGATATCAACTTGACAAAATAACAAATGCAAATTGAAGAAAGCGAACCAAAATCCTATCTGAGCTACCTGTAGTGTAGATCGCGAATCAATCCACATTCAGTGGCATTAAATTAACATTTGACTAGAGAATTAAGATTTTATTAAAAATTTTGAAGAAATTAATCTTCTTTTCGTAGGAACAGAGAGGAATAGTATAGTGAATTAAAAAAATCAATATACTTTTTTTTTTAAAAATTTTTTTAATAGATCCAAATATCATGTTAAACTTTAATTTGGCATTAAAAATTTTTTTACCGTTAATCATGAACTAAGTTGTTTACTTATTCTTCATTTTATTTTACTTTTTAATCTAACGATTTTCTATGTAATTTTTTGAAAAAAGTGATTAGAAAAAGAGAATCTGATGGGTGGGCCAGATTCTCAATTAATGAAAAGAAGTTTAGCCATTAAGCCTCCCCACACCACCCCACGTTGTGACGGGAAGCTTCTCAACAAAAATTATGAATTATTTATAAATCCAAATCTCTCAATCGTCAATTACCAGCAATTGGCAAATGCACTCTCTCTGACTTCAATTTCACTCTCCTTTTCTCTTCAGCCATGGACGGACCGCTCGAAACGGAAGGGATTAACGGCATCAACGGCTTCGACCATCGCCAGAAGAAAGCTGCTCGCCGGAAGGAGAATCTCTATGATGTGTTTCATCTTATGCTAGCAATGATCTTCTTCCCTGATTCTGACAGTTCAGCACCTGTGCTGCAGCGGATCAAGAAATCTTTATCGGAGAATGGTCCTCTTCTTAAGGATGCTATTAAAAATACTGGCCGGAAAGTTCTCCTCTGGACTCGCAGAGGCAGCCATCTGCGGCTACTTCTCGTAATCTCCGTAAGTACTGTTACTATCAGTCTTATATATATATATATATTTTTTTAGAAATATTTTACTTTGGTTTTTAATTTTACTTTGTATATTTATTATTGAAATAAATTTTAATAATTTATTTAATAATAACTATTTACAAAATAAAATGACCTTATAAAAATTAAAATTACTGTGAAAACTTCAATTTATACTTTACTGTTCTTCGTTGCTTTGCTCTGTTTGGTTTGGCTAGACTTAAAATCTATTTTTAACTTGTAAATCAATTTTAAAGTAAGTTAAAAATTGTTTGGTTTAGTTTATGTGTTGAGGCTTTTTGGGGCTAATGAATTCTGTACATATTTATGGAATTCATTTTGAAATTCACATATGTCTGAAATCTCATAAAATTCATTTGGATGCCTGTATTTTTAGGTCCCCAGATTTTGCAGTACTTGAAACCAACTTAAGAAAGTGATAAAATTTGCTAATGAATTGTAAACCACATTCCACATGCATACATTGTGTACGTTAAGCTGAATCCTATATAGTAACACCCAAGATGAATTTGAATTTGTTTTATCATTAACTTCAAGCAGAAATCATAAACAACAATGCTAATACCAAATTCATGCTTCCTTTTATTTCAATTTTTCATTTATGCAAATGGATCTTAAATTCATTTGCAAATGAAATGAACTCCGTATTCATTTGGTCCAAACACAAATTTTCAAATGTAGAGAACATTACAGAGTTAAAAGGGTGGAATTGTAAATGAGTTCATCATTAACATTTGTGGAAGTATCGATGAAATTAGTGACATTGCTTTTGGATGGAATGATTTGAACTTTAGAGTTTTGAATATGATAGCATATTGATTTATTTAATCAGTTATATTCATGAATCTAGATTAGTTTCATGAATGTGAAAAAAAAATATATATCAATGTTGATTTGATATATTTATAGGATGGTGTAATTACTTGTTTTCCTTAAGTTCTTGTCCCCATTTATGAATAAAAACTTCATTCATGGATGTAGCTAATCAGACAATGGGGTAACCTTAATTCAAGCATGGAAAAGGAAAATCACGTCCAAATTTAATTTTTCATTGCACTATATATTGAGCATGAATTCCTGTTTTACCTAACTTTACAAATATTCATGATTGTGAACTTTCAAAATCTCTGCAGGTTGGGACTATTACTCTTCTTACCTTGACAGGACTGCTTGTGTTTATGCTTTTCTTTCTTGCAGCCACTGCCAATGCCATTATTGTCTCTCTTTTCATTTCTTTGGCAGCTGTAGGAGGCTTCTTGTCTCTTTTCTTTGCTTTTGTAACAGCTATATATATTGGGGCACTATCAGTTGCTGTATTTGTCATTTCCACAGCAACAATTTCAGCAATTATAGCTGTTCTTATATCTGCAGGTAGAGCAAAATAAAATTTCATTCTATCCATTTATCTATCCCTGAAATTGTACAGAGTTATTCCTATCCTTTTTTGGTTTGGAATCAAATTCGATGCATTTGAATCCTAAGGAATTTTGCCCTTGGATTTTTTTTACCGAACACCAAATCTTGCAAAAAGATAATGAAGGGAAAAGAAAAAATAAAAAAAAAAAGAGAGAGAAAAGCTTTAGTATTTATGTAGTTCTTTTTATGAGAAGCTGACTTGAATAGAAAAATAGAGAAGACTCTAATTGTAATGATAATAATGCATAAATTCCCAAGTGTGATGATTTTGGAGCCAATTGATGATGAGAAAAAGATAAAAATATATTTTGTTTGACTGTTAATTGTCCTATTCCTGTGGGTTCTTGGGGTAGACCTAGCCAGAGTCTGGTCCAGACCCAGACCTGGACTGAAGCTTCCTGGATTCAAACTGAAACATTATCATTTTTCTCTATCCTCTTGAATTGGAACCTGGCTGGTCTGATCTGGTTCAAACCAGCAATTTTTCTTTAAAGAAAAATTGAAAGCATTTTTCAACCATTGGATTGAATCAAATCAGAACCAAGTGGACCATGGTCTGGTCCTGAGCTTTTGTTTACTTGTCTTGACATGTGTGTATGTGCACAGATGCTGCTAAAATTGTGTGATGACAATTTATTGATTTCTAGTCCTAGTTTGTGCGATCTAAGATCTTAATATCATGGCATAAGATTATGTAATGCCTGTCATATTGTTTGATGTTGCTAGCCTAATGTGCTCTTCTGATTTCACTTTGGGATATGAAAACTGTGTATCAGGTGGGATTGGATTTTTCTGGACTGTCTGGTTGGTGACAAAGAAAAGTGTGGGTGTAGCTACGCGCTCACTGAGCATGACTGGATCAGTAATTTCAGCTTACTCGCCTGTTCGGCATGCTCAGCCCCAACAGGATCTAGACAAGGCATCGGATTGACCCACGATGCAATGAAGTCTATGTATGTGGATATCCCTGTATGCCCTGGATATTTATACATCTTTTTGGCTTTTCACAACTTGTCAAAACTGATGACTGCTATGAAAGTGTTTGTTATTGGTGATTGTTGCTATCTTTTGGAAGCTAATGGTGAAATCTACTACTACAGTTTGAAAGCACATGTGATAGGCATTGCAATGCTTGTTCAAACTGTGTATTTGTGTAATGAGCTGATGCAGCCGAGACGGATTTCAGATATCACCATTTTGTTTATAGGTCTAGTGTTTGGTATGATATAATTGGATGTAATGTAATGAAATGAATTTTTTTTTTTTTTGAATTTTTTTATTTTCACATTCCGTTAACCTTCAGTTAAATCCTACCAGATATTGCATTTAGATTATATTTGGTAATGCATAATCAAAGTTGTAACATAATCGTAATTATATTATATATTTGATTACGTTATTTGATAACATAAAATTTGACGTAATAAAATAATTATATAATATAATTAATTATATTTAAATTAATATAATATTTATTATATATAACAATAGATATAATTAGATTTTATTTACATTGCATAGAAGTGCATGTAGATCTTTTATCTTTTGATTATTCAGTTTCATGATGCTCACGCTGGTTGTGCTTGTGTTTATCTATAGGCGCAGCCATGGCTAGGCGGCCCATGGGGCAGCCTTGGATACTTTGAGCTCAGACCTAAAACGTCATTTGAAAAACATAATAATAATAATAATAATAATAATAATAATAATAATAATAATTGTAATGATTTATTAAAATATTTTTGAATAATTAAATCAAATAATCGAATTTTTTTAATAACAATAATAACTCTATGTAGGCCTGACTCGAGCTTAGCACCAAATCCATTTATTATTATCCACTCGTTTCAAAGCTAACATGAGTATTTATTCTGAATGATTAAAGTTAAGGCCACCATTTAAGAAAGTGTTTTTATTTATATTGTTGGGTAGTATAGTCTAACACTATTGTTTAGAAGTTAAGAGAGTAAGGGGATGATTCATAAAATATTACTTTTAATTTTTAGACCACAACTAGTTAAACAGTTATATAACTATTAGAATAATTAATATTGTTAAATTACTTTTAGTATTTTTATTTGGGGTCAAAATACTACTTTTAATTATACCATCTGATGGCATAAATGTTTAAACTGAGATTTAAAGGTTGAGGAAATGGATCATAAAACGTTATCCTTTCTAACTTTTAAGATAGCGTTTAGTATTTTGACTAAGATAAAAAAAAAAAAACTAGTTTTACATTTAACAATTAATTTAATAGTTATTTTTATCAAACAATTTTATTTTAAACAACTATATAAATCGCTAACTATTAATAGCTATTATCTAATAATTAACAATTAACAAAATAGCTAACAATTATTAACTATAACAATTAATAATTACTATAACAACTAGTATTATTTAACAAACCCTAAATTTAATGTTGAATATTAATTGTTGGGTGTTAAATATTTTATTAAAAAAGAATTAGAAATTGTCACGACCCAACCTATGGGCCGGACCGGCACTAGGACCTGGGCCAGCCTAAAGCCCCCGAGGCCCGTAGTAAGCCTAACTGTTCATTAACCCAACTCTAAGGCCCATTTGGGCCCAATATCAAGAAAACAAACAGACAGAGTCCGGCCATAAAATGGACTTACCAACGGGGAGTTTTCGACTCACTCGACCTGTAAACACAATATATAGTCAATTGGGGAGCTCAGCTCACCCTCCACATACTCATCAACATAATAATAAATGGGAGCTCAGCTCCCTCATCCAATCCATCAAACATGCATAGCATATTAAGTTTCTGAGTCCCAAAATAATAATTTAGTTTACACCCAAATCAAATAACATTTCTAACACATGCGGAAATTCTAAGATTTAACAAGTTTATACAAGCGGTAATAATTGACTGCGAGGAGAAAAGCGAGTTAACCAAAATAAAATCCTCCTGTAGCTTTGAAAAATATTGAATAGGAGTGAGCGTTCGACTCAGAGAGTAAAATATCAATTTTAACCATAATCTCTATAACTATCTAGAACTAATGCACCCTGTAGAGTGAAATGCAACATCAACAACATTTTCACATCATAACATCAAAAAGGTAATTTGGAGCACTCACACACCCTGTAGTATCAATCATAACATATGGAGTGATCCCCTATCTGACTCTCTTAAATCCAACCTGGTGCCAGCGAATTACTCAAGCTCGGACTTCCACTTAATAACCAAATCGAGGGTCTCAGCGAATTACTCAAGCCGTGACTACCCCTCGAAGGATCGGGTCTCAGCGAATTACTCAAGCCGTGACTACCCCTCGAAGGATCGGGTCCCAGCGAATTACTCAAGCCATGACTGCCCCGTCCTATCCATAGTCCACACCACATCACACGCACGCCAACTGCTCCAAATTACCACAACAACAACCATGGCACATCAACAGTTATGAATGCAACATAAATCGTGCCTAGAGTTTAACTACATAAATATATGCATATAAGTGATGCATGGGCATGCTGAACATATAATAATATCGAAATTACAATTAAAATTAATATTCTACTCACAGACTTGACGATGGTCACTGAGGCGGTGGCGGAGGAAGAAAGGCATCGGCTTACGACAATTTTATTACAATCATTTAATAAATTTGACTCAATACAAACAAAGAAAAAGACCAATACGTCCTAAGTCGTGCCGAAAATCCGGCAGAGTCTCCCCTATACCTAGGACCTACCCAACCTGTAAAATGGCTCAAAACACACTTCTATATTCACAATCCATATATCCACAGTTCAATCATATCACACAGCCCCTCCTGGGCCCATCAAATCAGTCATCCATCACAATACGCAAAATTTCAATTTAGTCCTTGTTATTGATCATTTTTACAAAAACTGCCCAAACAAGCTCTAAAAATTACAAAACTTTGCCCCGCGGTCCTTAGCAATATTACTAAGTTATTGCAAAAAGAATCGTAATTTTCTAAGCTACCACGAATATTTTATGGAATTTTAATCCTATTTAAGCACTAGAAAATTACGAAAAAGCAAGGTTCGAGTTTACCTTTGCAGATTCTGACTTCGGGAACGCGCTCGGGACGTCTGACAATGGGGGGCTAGCCAAAACCTCGGTCCAATTTGGAGACTTTTCCGTGCAGTGCATGCGGCGAAATTTGCAGACCCAGTCAACTGTCGAATTTTCGCGAATCGAGGATACCTACACGAAGCCCATAAAACGAGGGTTAGTACATAAATTTTTCAGAATTTTCTAAGCTCATTAAATGCTCGGAAAAACACTGCGAAGTTTCGTGGGACCCACCGAAAAACGGTGTCGGAAAAATTCAAAATTTATGTCGTTGCGAAGCTCTCGACGAATGGAGCGTGCTGGTAGCCTCGGTTTTCTCGTGGGATTCACGATTTTCGAGAAATCTAGCCCAAAAATCGAAATGGGCTAAAATCTTCCCGAGCAAAAATCGGACAAACCGCTCGATGGATTTCGGCGTTCTTGGTGTCTATGGAAAGCTCTCGCCGAGTAGATGATTTTTGACACAAGACCCGGTCCAATTGGTGGCCGGATCGGCCGAATTTGGCCGGGGAAGTTGAAGTGGCGTCTTGTGCGAGGCGTTCGCGCGTTTTCCGGCCGTTTAGGCGCGCGGCCATTTGTGGCCCAGCCTGGTGAGGCTGGTGGTGGTGGCCGGCCGTGGGGTGGGGAGGAGAGAGAAACGAGAGAGAAAAGGGAGAGGGACGACGCGCGCGGGGAAGAAAAAGGGAAGAAGGAAAAAGGCCGGTCCGATCCGGTCCGGTTCGATTCGGCCGGTTCGATTCAGAATACAAAATTTTGAATTTTTACTCTGCCTCGGGACCGAAAACGAGGTCCAAAAATTTCGAAATAATTCCAGAAAACTCAGAAAAATACGTAGACTCCAAATATATTTTTAGTTTTGCCACGTGGTCTTTAAATTAATTTTTAAAAATCATTAAAGTTTATATTTTCGGAAAATCGAACCCGATTTTTAAAATCCGAAAAATATCAAAAAAATTCCTAAAATTTAAATAAAATTAAAATACCAAAAATGCTCATAAAATTTAAAATTTTGGGGTTTTACATTCTTCCCCCCTTACAGAAAATTCGTCCTCGAATTTTACACAAAGCAGAATAAAGCACATGATTATACATTGAACAAGTAAGGGTACTTGCTACGCATGTCCCGCTCTGACTCCCAGGTGCACTCTTCCACTGACTGACTCCTCCACAAAACCTTAACCATAGGGATCTGCTTTGATCTCAGCTGTCTCACTTGGTAGTCCACTATGGCTACAGCCTGCTCCTCAAATGTCAAGTTCTCTTTTAACTCTATCACATCCGGCTGCAGTACATGAGAAGGATCGGGAATGTATTTCCTGAGCATGGAGATGTGAAACACGGGATGAACGTGAGAAAGGTTGGGTGGTAGCTCCAACCGGTAGGTAACTGCTCCAACTCTATCAGTAACCT
Organism: Hevea brasiliensis; assembly: GCF_030052815.1. Classification (NCBI taxonomy): domain Eukaryota; kingdom Viridiplantae; phylum Streptophyta; class Magnoliopsida; order Malpighiales; family Euphorbiaceae; genus Hevea; species Hevea brasiliensis. Next base: position 61,071,167 of record NC_079508.1, read on the forward strand.
CAAAAGGTCCAATATACCGAGGTGCCAACTTGCCCTTCTTTCCAAATCTCATGACTCCCTTCATTGGAGAAACCTTCAGAAATACATAGTCGCCACGCAAACTCCACATCCCTTCGTGCAGGGTGCATAACTCTTACGCCTCGAAAAGTTGTTTTGATCGTTCACGATTAAGGAACCATCTCTCAAGTGTCTTGCACTAGTCTACTTCATGCACCTTCGCTTCCCCATTTCATCCAACACAGAGAGACCTACACTTTCTTCCATATAATGCCTCATAGGGTGCCATCCCTATCTTTGGAGTGTAACTATTGTTGTAGGCAAACTCCACCAAAGCTAGCCGTCATCCCATTGACCTCCAAAATCCAAGACACTCATGCGAAGCATGTCTTCCAGTGTTTGGATTGTCCTTTCGGACTGTCCGTCTGTCTGAGGGTGGAAAGCCGTACTGAAGTTCAACTGTGTGCCAAGTGCCTCCTGCAACTTTCTCCAAAACCGAGAAGTGAACTGGGGCCCTCTGTCAGATATTATGGAAGCTGGAACTCCATGCAATCTGACTATTTCTCGAATGTAGAGCCGGGCATACTGTGCCACAGAGTATGTAGTCTTTACAGGTAAGAAGTGAGCTGATTTGGTCAAGCGGTCTATAATTACCCATATCGAATCATATCCTCGCGTGGTACGAGGCAACCCAGTCACAAAATCCATAGTGATCATTTCCCACTTCCATTCTGGGATAGGGAGCTCTTGCAGCTTCCCTGACGGTCTCTGGTGTTCAAACTTCACCTTCTGACAAGTCAAGCACTTGGACACAAAGTCCGCTATGTCTCTCTTCATGCCATTCCACCAATAGCTATCTTTCACATCATGGTACATCTTGGTGGAACCTGGGTGGACACTGTACAGTGTGTAGTGTGCCTCTCGCATGATTTCATTCCTGAGGTTGTCTACATCGGGCACACATATCCTAGAACCTTGTACTAGGGCGCCATCATTGGCAAATCCAAACTCACCACCTTCACCTTGCTGTACTCTTTCTATGATCTTCATCAATTGTTGGTCTCTCTTTGGAAACTCTAACTCTGTCCCTCAAGTCCGCCTCACTGAAAAGTGAGCCAACAATACACCCTCATATTGAAGATATAGTATTAAACCTTTATCCATCAACTCTTGTACCTCCTTTATAAATGTTCTCTTCTATACTGAAATGTGCGCCAAAGCGCGTAAGATTTTCTGCTCAAGGCATCTGCCACAACATTGGCCTTTCCAGGGTGGTACTGGATGGTGCAATCATAGTCTTTCAGAAGCTCCATCCATCTCCTCTGTCTCAAGTTAAAATCCCTCTGCTGGAAGATGTACTTCAAACTTTTGTGGTCGATGTATATCTCGCACACTTCACCATACAGGTAGTGTCTCCAGATTTTAAGTGCAAAGACTACAGCCGCCATTTCCAAATCATGGGTGGGGTAGTTCTGCTCATGCCTCTTCAGCTGTCTTGAAGCATAAGCCACTACTTTTCCATTCTGCATCAAAACACACCCTAGGCCAACTCTGGAGGCGTCACAATACACGGTGTATCCTTCACCACTCACAGGTAGTGTCAACACAGGGGCAGTGGTTAGACACTCCTTAAGCTTCTGGAAACTCACCTCACAGTCATCTGTCCAAATGAATGGAACATTCTTCCTGGTCAACTTAGTTAGGGGAGCCGCTATCCTAGAGAAATCTTGTACAAAACGCCTATAGTAGCCAGCTAAACCCAGAAAACTTTACACCTCAGTGACTGTTGTAGGCCTAAGCCAATCAGTTACAGCTTCAATTTTCTTAGGATCCACTTGAATGCCGTCACTAGAAACTACGTGTCCCAAGAATGAGATGCTTTCTAGCCAAAATTCACATTTTGAAAATTTGGCATATAGCTGGTGCTCCCTCAACGTCTGCAACACCATCCTCAAGTGCCACACGTGTTCTTCCTCGGTCCGAGAGTATACCAGAATGTCATCTATGAATACGATGACAAAACGGTCCAAAAGTGGCTTGAACACCACTGCTCATCAAGTCCATGAAGGTCTTTGGTGCATTAGTGAGTCCAAAAGACCTCACCAAGAACTCAACATGACCATATCTTGTCACGAAGCCGTTTTGGACACGTCCTCATTCTGATTCTCAACTGATGGTAGCCTGATCGCAAGTCTATCTTGGAAAAGAATCTAGCTCCTTGGAGCTGATCAAACAGATCATCGATCCGAGGAAGTGGATACTTGTTCTTCACTGTCACCTTGTTCAGCTGTCTGTAGTCAATGCACAACCTCAATGACCCATCCTTCTTTCTCACAAATAGAACAGGAGCACCCCAGGGTGAAGTGCTCGGACGTATGAAACCCTTGTCCAAAAGCTCCTGTAGTTGCTCCTTCAGTGCCATCCTGTAAGGTGGCATGGATATGGGGTTTGTACCCGGCACAACATCAATACAAAACTCTATTTCCCTTCCTGGTGGCAACCCTGGAAGCTCCTCTGGGAAGACATCCATAAATTCTCTGACAACAGGAACATTTTCCATGCTGACACCTTCTACAGATGTATCTCTCACCAATGCCAAATACCCTTGGCATCCACGCCTCAACATTTTTCTAGCACTAATTGCTGACACCAAATTATATGGAGCCACGCTCCTGTCACCATCAAAGCTAAACTCTTCCACACCAGGTATGTGGAAATACACCTTTTTGTTCCTGCAGTCTAAAGTGGCATAGTGAGTTGCCAACCAATCCATCCCCAAGATTACATCGAAATCCATTACTGGTAGAGGAACCAAGTCTGCTGGGAGGATCTTTCCATCCACTACTACTGGGCTACCCGGAAAAACCATATCTACATCTATGTTGTCACTAAGTGGGGTAGCTACCGACAAAGGGCATTCTAAGGTTGTAGGGTTTCTACCCAACCTCATGGCAAACACAGGGGAGACAAATGAGTGCGTAGCACCCGGATCTATCAAAACACGAGCCTCATAAGAACAGACCAGAAGAATACCTGCCACAACTGCATTTGAAGCTTGAGCATCCTGGTGGGTCAGGGTGAAAACTCGAGCTTGACCCCTACCCTGAGTGGCAGAACCCTGATACTGACTTCTACCTCCTGATCTGCCTCCAAATCCACGTCCCCCTTGTCCTCGGCCCTGTTGGCCACTGAACTGACTGCCTGCCATGTTGGAAGTACCCGGATACAACTGGCGAGGAACATTTGCAACAGAACCCTGTGACCCCATCTGTGGCTCGCTGAACATGGGGCATTCCCTAGCAAAGTGACCTGGTTGGCCACACCTGAAGCATACTCCTGATCCCATCAAACAAGGTCCTGAATGTCCTCTTCCACACTGTGCACAAGGTGCCAAGGAGGATCCTGAACCAGACCCAGAACTGCTGTACCCCGAACTGTGACCACTGCTGGATCCGTACCCTGGTCTGAATCCTCGTGGTCTGTGTCTGAAACCACTTCTCTTGCTCCTACCCTTTCCTCTGTAATTACCCTGGCCACCACTGTCCGGAGTACCCATGGAAGGGACACCTGAGGAACCCTCTGCTCTGTTTTTCTTTGCTCTCCCACTGTCATCCGCAGCATAGCTAATCTCAATCTGTCTGGCTCGATCAACCACCACATCAAAAGACTGATCCGACATCATGGCCAGGTTCGCATACCTCCTGTCAAGCCCCTTTAGGAACCTCTTCACCTTCATAGTTTCTGTAGCTACTGCTGTAGGGGCATATCTGCTCAATTCCAGAAATTCTGTAGCATATTCATCTACAGACCTGCCATTCTGTCTTAAGGCCTCAAAGGCCCACTGCTTCTGATCTCTGAAGCTTTCTGGCACAAACCGATTGATAAAAAGTTCCACAAACTGAGCCCATGTCAATCCCTCCATCCGGGGTAACACGTAGTCATTCATCCATTGTCTAGGCATAGGCCCCATGACATGCTGCATACACTCTATCAGTCTTCTATCAGTCAACTGCAATTCTGTTCCTGCCTGTCTGCAGGAATCCAAAAACCGGTATGCATCGCCTGACACATCATAAGTACCAGGCACCAACTTCTTAAAATTTATGATCTGTTTGTAAGGTTCCCCTCTTGGTGCGGTGGACTGCTGCTGCTGTGGAGGGTGGACCATATACTGCGCCATCATGTCGATGGTTCTCTGCAGACCAGCTAGAGTAGCTGCCATGGGGTCCATGGGACCCTGTGCCATGAAAGACTGTTCCTGAACTGTGGGTAGCTGCTCTTCTACTTGAGCAGCTCTAGGCCTCCTACCCCGCCTCCTCGGGGCAGGCGCCTCATCCTGTGCCGACACCTCGTCAGGCACATCTGGTTCTGGTGCAGTGGCAGCTCTCCTGCTTCTACGCATTTTCCTGAAATTCAGCAGCATTAGCCCACAAAATTCAAAACTGCACATTGCACAGCTCTATAGACTCACATTTACACACAATATATGAAGCAGAAACTAGAGGCAAAGACGACAATGCAAGACGAATATGGACCCTATTTTTCCGCATGTGACTCCTATTAGACTTTTCCCCAACACTTTAGATAATTTTTCCCTATGAATCTGGAGCCTAAGCTCTGATACCACATTTGTCACGACCCAACCTATGGGCCGGACCGGCACTAGGACCTGGGCCAGCCTAAAGCCCCCGAGGCCCGTAGTAAGCCTAACTGTTCATTAACCCAACTCTAAGGCCCATTTGGGCCCAATATCAAGAAAACAAACGGACAGAGTCCGGCCATAAAATGGACTTACCAACGGGGAGTTTTCGACTCACCCGACCTGTAAACACAATATATAGTCAATTGGGGAGCTCAGCTCACCCTCCACATACTCATCAACATAATAATAAATGGGAGCTCAGCTCCCTCATCCAATCCATCAAACATGCATAGCATATTAAGTTTACAGGTCCCAAAATAATAATTTAGTTTACAGACCCAAATCAAATAACATTTCTAACACATGCGGAAATTCTAAGATTTAACAAGTTTATACAACAGTAATAATTGACCTGCGAGGGAGAAAAGCAGGTTAACCAAAATAAAATCCTCCTGTAGCCTGAAAAAAATATTGAACAGGAGTGAGCGTTCGACTCAGAGAGTAAAATATCAATTTTAACCATAATCTCTATAACTATCTAGAACTAATGCACCCTGTAGAGTGAAATGCAACATCAACAACATTTTCACATCATAACATCAAAAAGGTAATTTGGAGCACTCACACACCCTGTAGTATCAATCATAACATATGGGAGCTGATCCCCTATCTGACTCTCTTAAATCCAACCCGTGCCAATTACTCAAGCTCGGACTTCCACTTAATAACCAAATCGAGGGTCCCAGCGAATTACTCAAGCCGTGACTACCCCTCGAAGGATCGGGTCCCAGCGAATTACTCAAGCCGTGACTGCCCCGTCCTATCCATAGTCCACACCACATCACACGCACGCCAACGCACGCACACTGCTCCAAATTACCACAACAACAACCATGGCACATCAACAGTTATGAATGCAACATAAATCGTGCCTAGAGTTTAACTACATAAATATATGCATATAAGTGATGCATGGGCATGCTTGAACATATAATAATATCGAAATTACAATTAAAATTAATATTCTACTCACAGACTTGACGATGGTCACCGGTGGGCGGAGGAAGAAAGGCATCGGCTCACTGACAATTTTATTACAATCATTTAATAAATTTGACTCAATACAAACAAAGAAAAAGACCAATACGTCTAAGTCGTGCGAAAATCCGTGAGTCTCCCTATACCTAGGACCTACCCAACCCGCAAAATGGCTCAAAACACACTTCTATATTCACAATCCATATATCCACAACTCAATCATATCACACAGCCCTCCCGCCCATCAAATCAGTCATCCATCACAATACGCAAAATTTCAATTTAGTCCTTGTTATTGATCATTTTTGCAAAAACTGCCCAAACAAGCTCTAAAAATTACAAAACTTTGCCCCGCGGTCCTTAGCAATATTACTAAGCTATTGCAAAAAGAATCGTAATTTTCTAAGCTACCACGAATATTTTATGGAATTTTAATCCTATTTAAGCACTAGAAAATTACGAAAAAGCAAGGTTCGGGTTTACCTTTGCCGATTCCGACTTCTGGAACGCGCTCGGGACGTCTGACAATGGGGGGCTAGCCAAAACCTCGGTCCAATTTGGAGACTTTTCCGTAACAGTCCGTTCGGCCGAAATTTTGCGAACCACTGTCAATCGCCGAATTTCCGCGAATCGAGGATACCTACACGAAGCCCATAACACGGGGGTTAGTACATAAATTTTTCAGAATTTTCTAAGCTCATTAAATGCTCGGAAAAACACTGCGAAGTTTCGTGGGACCCATCGAAAAACGGTGTCGGAAAAATTCGAAATTTATGTCGTTGCGAAGCTCTCGACTAATGGAGCGTGCTGGTAGCCTCGGTTTTCTCGTGGGATTCACGATTTTCGAGAAATCTAGCCCAAAAGTCGAAATGGGCTAAAATCTTCCCAAGCAAAAATCGGACAAACCGCTCGATGGATTTCGGCGTTCTTGGTGTCTATGGAAAGCTCTCGCCGAGTAGATGATTTTTGACACAAGACCCGGTCCAATTGATGGCCGGATCGGCTGGATTTGGCCGGGGAAGCTGAAGCGGCGTCTTGTGAGGGCGCCATGGCATTTTTCGTTTGGGCGGCCGGCTGGTCAATGGCGCAGTTTCTTGAGGTGGTGGTGGTTGGGTTGGCCACGGGTGGGGAGGAGAGAGAATGGATAGAGAAAAGGTAGAGGGACGACGCGCGCGGGGCAGAAACAGGGAAGAAGTAACAAGGACGGTCCGATTCGACCGGTCCTATCCGGTCCGGTTCGATTCGGCCGTTACTATTAAGTAGCCAAACTTTTGAATTTTTACTCTGCCTCGGGACCGAAAACGAGGTCCAAAAATTCCGAAAAAATTTCAGAAAACTCAGAAAAATACGTAGACTCCAAATATATTTTTAGTTTTGCCACGTGGTCTTTAAATAAATTTTTAAAAATCATTAAAGTTTATATTTTCGGAAAATCGAACTCGATTTTTAAAATCCGAAAAATCTCAAAAAAATTCCTAAAATTTAAATAAAATTAAAATACCAAAAATGCTCATAAAATTTAAAATTTTGGGGTGTTACAGAAATGGAAAAGAAGGAGAAGAATTTAATTATGTGTTAAGAGAAAAAAAAATCATACGGGGATCAAGGATGAGTTTTTTCATGTTTTTGTTGGAAGAAATATTTTTTAATTCCTATTCTATGTGGTAAAAGGCTCATGAATCATTTTTAATTATGTGAGAATTAAATTATTTGACCGTGGCCTTAAGAAATGATTGAATTCATCCCCCTCTCCTCTTTTAAGAACATGATACAAAAGAAACTTCAACATGGAAATTGGAATCCTAAGATGCCATTAAAATTGAATTAGAAGTAAGGAGGGCATAACCAAGAAAGAGGAGGCCAAAGTGAAAGAACTTCAAAACAAAAAGGTGCATATGTGAAGGAAAAATTAAAATGGGCATGGCTTTCACACTGCATTCTCCAAATTATATTAAGAAAAAGGAAAGACAGAAGAATTACGCAGAGTAGACATTTGCAGATGATTAAGGAGAAAGTGAACCGATGCTTCATACTTTAACTAATTAAGAATCATCTTTCTTTAAAACCCAAAAAGCTCTTGTCAATTGACTTGACATATGCCAACTAATGCTATTTTATGTCATTATTCACTAAATCTTTTAAACCAAGTATTCTCTGTTAGGTATCTGTCATCTATTTGTTTTCATCTCATTTTTAGGCATTGATGAAAATGACAATTTACTCTTTTAGGTAGTGATTAGACTCGTATGGGGTTTGAGCACATTGCGAAGAAGCTGGTACCTTCATATCTATCCCTTAGCAACTGATCCCAATTAGGATATTATGAGGACCACAATGATATGGGACTAGAGCTTAGAATTCTAATTTTCTCTTTTAAGTGGTGATTACAATTGCTAATAAGTCATAATAAATTTGACTCTCATTAAAAAAATGCTAATAATAAAAAAGAATAAAAAAATGGGGATCAAGAAGATTGCCGGTTTCATTAGCATATTTAAGCTTTACAAGTAAATTACAAAGTAATCAAACACAGAACAAAAGTAACCAAAAAACCCTAACTATGAGGAAACTTAATTTGTCCTCTGATATAGCTAGAGTTGATCGATCGATGATGACTATTCCCTCTTCAACAAACTGCAGAATCAAGGGCTTCCTGGTCTCATGTTATGTTTTCCATTACAACTCTTTCATGCTAGCTAACCACATGCAAAACCTTTGAAAAGAAATATCTCAATAAAAAAAAAAAAAAAGACTTAAAATGCATTGAGCTAGAAAATAATTAACCCTCCTCCTCCTCCTCCTCCTCATGCTTTGTTAACAATATATTATATATATTTGTATATATAAATAGCTGTATGCCTTCTCATTCTTGAAGACTAATGAAATAGTCAAGGCAATTTCAATCAAAAGAACTAGACAACAAAGCTGTAGCAAAATTATATTAGTTGTGTTCGTTTCCTTGCCAGTCTGGTCTGCCTAATGTGAATTCCAAGCTTGGTTTCTTGCAATCCATATTAGTCCCTAAGTAGCGTTTCAGCCGAGTTGAATTGCATTCCTGCAGTGCAATAATATGTTTTGCACATATGGTTACCCCTTCGCTATAGTGTGTACCAAATAAAAATCTAAGCAAAATATGCAATTGAAGATGTAGACTCCAAATTAAAGCTGCTCGTTGTGCTAATTTTATGTGCATATGCTACATATAAATACCTCAATTAGGTGTCCAGATCTTTGCTGAGACTGGAATGTTGTTTCTCTATGCCCATCCATGTCATTGGAGTTTGTCTGTGCCCAGGTTTCTCTACTATTCACATGCACATAAATATAAGAGATTTGTTTAGTTTGCAACTTTAAATTGCTTCATAGACCATTATAGAAATCTTGTATTTAAACTTCAGAACTATAAAAGAAAGGCCTCTGGGGCACAAGGAGCCACAAGCAATGTAAAATTGGCTTTACTTAATTCTCTTAAGGTTAGGCTTTAAATCTATAAAAAAAAAGAACTTAATTGGTCTCCTATAACCATTTAGTTTGTCTTAGGAGGAAGTTTTTAGAGGTAAGGGATAGGTTTTTAAAGTAACATACTTGTTTGGGAGGAAGGTTTTCTAAAGGAGGTAAGGTTTTTTAAAGGAGGTAAGGTTTTCAAAGATTTGAAAACCTCTAAAACCTTTACTTTTTCAACTCACTAAATTGGTGTGTTGAGAAGATTTTGTTACCTTACTTTATAAATATTTCCTTCACTCCATTCAAATACGCTGTTAAAGGGAGTGGGGTTCTTGGATTTGAGTATCCATTGATACGATGAGGATTATATGTAAAGAGGGTTGAGATACCATTATTGTGTAGCTCATATATGCCACATTAACACTTAATTATGACCCATATAAAGTTGAAGAAAATCCCAGTGTGTATTCAAATGCTAGTTTTAATTTTACCAACTAAAATAGAAATGAACATTCATATATAGGTCCAAATTTCAATGAGTTTAGCAAGTACAAGGCCTTCCAAAGCACATTGAGGCCAATGAGCCTAGGGGTAACCATCTGTGCAAAATATCATTTGACACGGTACACAAATCTATATCAGACTCGAAAACTTGTATTTTTTTTAAAACAATTTTATTTATATTCCTAATATATTTAGGACTCTAAAATACTACTTTTATTTTATTTAGGTCTTTTAATATATTTTCTATTTAGATTAAAACTTTTTAATTTATTCCTACTTAGATTAGGATTTAAAATTCTATAAATACCCATTGTATTGTCATTATGTATATGTTTTAAGATTTATTCAATGAAATATTTTTCTTTATGAAGCTGTCTTTGCTTTATTTATCTTAGATTTTGGATTAAGTCTTATTTATTTTAAGAACTTGAATTAGATCTTATTTAGTTTTAAGGGTTTGATTGTGTGTCGGTCATTTTTCACACTACACATTACGTCAAGTGAAATCAGAGTAGGGATTTCACCCTTATTACGAAGGCCAATACTGGTAGTGGTGGTGGCAATCAATCTCATGATAGTGATTAGGGGTTACCAACTGTTTGGAGAGTAATCGAAGAGCAACGAAACTCTATGATAGAAATTATGCGATAATTACAAGAGATCCAAGAGCAATTATGTGCTAGGGTGAATGTTCATGAAAATAGGAATCAAGAACCTATTCAAGCCGGTGGAGCTAACCTCGGTAAAGTTGAATTTGATCGTGATCTTGTCAATCCAAGGAGAAGAGCCATGATGAATGATGATATAAGCAATGATGAGGAGATGGACTTGGGATATGGTGCATGCCAAGGACAAAGGAGAGCTGGCCAAAATTTCTAACAAAACTACAGGAGAGATGATGAGTTTAAATTGAAGATGGATATCCCTACCTTTTGTGGAGATCTTGATATTGAAGGTTTTCTTAATTGGTTAACTAAGGTAGATCGTTTCTTCGAGTATGCTGAAATTCCAGAGTAACGAAAGGTAAAATTAATGGCTTATAGATTAAAGGGAGGAGCTTCCGTGTAGTGGGATTGATTTAAAGAGACAAAGAGGTGAGAAGGGCACAATCCAGTCACCACATGGAGGAGGATATAATAATTATTAAGGGGTAAATTTTTACCTCCAAATTATGAACAATATTTATTTAAAACTTACCAAAATTACTTGTTGGAAAATAGGAGTGTTAATGAATATAGCGCTGAATTCTTGAGGTTGGTAGCAAGAAATCACTTGTCCGAAAGTGATAATCAACAAGCAATGCGATATTTGAGGGGATTAAAACCTTCAATTCATGATAAAATCGAAATTCAGATGGTTATGAGCGTGCCAGAGGCAAGGAGCTTGGCCTTGAAAGCTGAGATAATGTTACGAGAGAAAACTCGCCAAATTTATTATCCCACATATGATAAAGATGACCACTAAGTTAGAACTGAAAAGAAGAAAACCTTACAAGATGTTTCTTTGGGTGGTAGTGTGGACATAGGTAAGAATCCTACAAGCGTCAACAATAAAGCCAATAGTTCTAACTCTCTAAAGATCAATAGTCCCTATGTTAAGCCCGTTTCAGTCAAATGCTATAGGTGCAATGAGATGGGGCACAGGTCTAATAAATATCTAAAGAGGAAATCACATTGTTAAAAAACATGATGATGATTATGATGAAATTTATCGTGGACCTAATGGAGAGGATGAAAAGGAAGATTGTGAATAAGATGAATCGACATACTTGATGAAGAGGTCAATGTTCATACAAAATATTGAAGACAAGCCATTAAAAGATTTTGTAGAACAAAAGAATCATCTTGAATTTGAATTTGATACTTTTGCAATGCCTTTTGCTATAGTGAATGATGAAGAGTTTAGAGAGAGTGTCATGGGCGAAGAAAAACATCAAGCTAAGGAGATTTCATAGAAGATTGAAATTTTCTCTAATAATTTTTCTAGTATTTTTGTTAATTTTATTTATCCAGGTGAGCCTAAGTATGCGAAGGAAGATGCAAAATTATTCAAATCAAATTTGTTCAAGCCAATCTTATTGATATTATTCAAGAAGAAGATACGGTGTGATCTTTCAATGGAGATTTTAATTTATTAACACTTTAAAATTTAAGGTCAAATTTTCTCTAAAGTGTGGGTGAATAATGCGGTGCACAAATCCATATCAGACTAGAAGACTTGTGTTTTCTATATTTCACAAGGACTTCTAGTTTGAGATGGATTCTTTATTTTTATTAGATAAGTTTTATTTATATTTTCTAATATATTCAGACTCTAAAATACTACTTCTATTTTATTTAAGTCTTTTAATATATTTTCTATTTAGACTAAAACTTTTTAATTTATTCTCATCTAGATTAGAATTTAGAATTATATAAATACCTATTATATTTTCATTATGTATAAGTTTTAAGATTTATTCAATGAACTATTTTTCTTCCTAAAGCTGTTTTTGCTTTATTTATTTTAGACTTTGGATTAAGTCTTATTTATTTTAAGATCTTAGATTAGATGTTGTTTAGTTTCAAGGGTTTGATTGTGTGTCAATCATTTTTTGCATTACATGCTGCGTCATCATTCCATTCATGTTTTTATGTTTTTTTGGCTACTTAATGAATAGAAGTGCAGATCAATGAAAAAAAAAATTCATAATACCAATTTTACCCATTGAATCTCTCTTTTCTCACTATTCCACCCCCCCCCCCCCCCCAACTCTCGAGATCTCTCTCTCTCTCTCCCTCTAGTTATGCTCTATCAAGATCTCTTCCCCTTCCTCATCCAACACGAATTCCACTTCTTCAATATCAAAGAGGAATCCTCTTTTTTTCAATTTCTTTTGCCTCTCCTCATGTTCATGGATCTCAAGGGCTTTTAAGCTCAAAGAACCCATATGAACTACCTAACTTCTTAACCCACCCTCTTCCTCAAACCTTACAACAACACCACCACCACCACCACCAAAACCAAAACCAATAATAGTTGCAACAGGCAAGCATGGGAGAGAAGAAACTAGCAAAAATTAAAGATTTCCATATTGTAATTATAGACAAGGAATAGCAAAAAGGAAGTAGTTAGCACCAAAAAGAAGCTCAAACAAAGACAAACACACTAAGGTTGGAAGTAGAGGAAGGAGATAAGGAGGCCAACTTTTTGTGCAACAAGAATCTTTTAATTAACTATAGAACTAGATCACAAATTTGATTGGGAAACAATATAACGTCTGTTATAACAAGTAGAACCATCTATAATTGCTGCAGTTGGGATAAGAATAATATCAGCCAATCAATTACCAAAACTCTAACTTTTACATCATAGTTCAATGTCTTGAAAGCATTTATGTTTGTCTTCCATGCATGTTGTACCATAGCCATGCCTAAATGGAAAAACTTGTAACTCTAATTTCAAATCGAGGATAAAAGCTTTCTTTTGCAAGCAGGAGAGAATGGCTTATGATAGAAGATTTACAATACACCTAAAGGCTCTAAAAAGAGATGTCATGCACGGATAGGTGAAGCGAAGCGAACCCCTTCAGGCTTCAAAGCAAGTGGAGGCAATGAGCTACATCACTTGGCTATGTGAAGTAAGGAAATCACACAGCTCAGCCATATAAGAGGGTCCTCATATAAAGAGGGTCACATGGCCTGGGTGTGTAAAATTCCACGGCCATGTTAACATGGTACGCTTGGAGCGGTGTTGTTTAGAAGATTAACTGCCTGAACATGTAAAATGCTACGGTCATATTAACATAGGTTGATACAAAACTTTGCTGTCCAAAAAGTTATACGACTTTGCCATGTAAAGTCTAATAATCGTTTTGAAGAAAAAAAATTCTAACAATTTTGTTAATATTTTATGCATTTTCTAGCATTAGGGCATTAAAAAAATGGGTCAACGGAAAATATTTTCCTGATAAAAGGAAAAATTAAGTTATTTTTAAGGAAAATGACTTATTCTTTTCAAAAGTGAAAATTATTTTTTAGACTTTGATAATCTTATTAAAATAAGAAAACTTATATTTGTATAAAATAAATACATACTATTAGTTTAATATTGCAACTAAATAATAAAAAATATTTTTATGAAAATCATTTTCTTAAAAAATAAATATTTTTCATGTATAAATTATTTTTCATAAAATAAACGGAGGTTTAGACTAGAAATCCTAATTATAATGGATTAGGGCTATCTAATACTGATGAAAAATGGACATAACTATATTTTGTGACCCTTCAATTGCTAGCTATATAAAAGGACATCTCTAGTATAATTTGAAGGGATTGCAAGTTGTCGCCTTATGGCAAATTTTCTCATAGTAAAAGAGAATAGATGGTAGGCAAATTGCTAATAAACCATGTTAAATCTCCAATGGAATGCTAAAGTAGTTTTTTTGTAAAAATTTTCTAGAAAAACTGAAAAATAGAGTTTGGTGTTCAAATGTGTCAATTTTCCGAATTTTAATTATAATTTAGAAAATAATAAGTTATTTTCTATTATTTTCCTTTATAATAAAAGTTATATTTTCTAATTGTTTTCTAACCGGAAAATAATTACTTTTCTATAATTAAAATTATACTATAATTTTTCATAATTAAAATTAAATAATTATTTAAGAAAAAAATTTTATTTATAATGATAAAATTAATTATGTTATTATAAAATAAAAGAAAACACACTAAAATAATTTTAATAATAAAATGAATTTTAAATATATCTTATAATATTTTGCTCAGCTAAATATTTTAATAAAATTTACTTGCTTATAAAAAAATATTTATAATAATTTATTTATTTTAATTATGAAATATATGAATAATTTTTAAAATTTTTGAATTAGAAAATTGCTTTGCGAAGTAAACACATTTTTTCATATTTTTTCATATTTTTAATGAAAAATGAAAATTAAAGTTTTTAAAAAGGAAAAAGGAAAAAAATTATTTTCTGCACATAAACAGACCTTATGTCTCCCTTCTTGATTATTTCTTTTCTCTTATTTTCGTTAGTATGAGTGTGCATAATTTCGCAACACAATTCCTATGGGCATCCCTGTACTTTGCCTTTTCTCAAGCCAATTCTTCTCTAAATCCCTCCTTACACTCTCTCTCTCAACACTACCACCACTACCATCATTTCTCCCTCTGCTCATTCTTCTGCAGTGCTCTATTGTTTTGCCTGTGAATCTTTATTAGTTTGTTAATGATGATCGAGTGTAACAAATGAGGGAGGCTCACGACCAGCAAAGGGAGGGAATGTTGGTTCGTGACTAGCTCAGATTGGTTGGGGGAGCATCTGAGTTTGGGATGGAGAGGTTAGGACTAGGAGCGAGAGATTAATGATCGGGTATTGGGGTGGGTGGCAGAGATGATGAGGGTATGAACAAGGTTAAATTTCATATTTTTACAAACATTAATGACTAAATCTGTATAATATGGAAGAAAGGAACTTTTCATTTAACGAATTTAAATTTTAGAAAGTAACTAATATGACTTAATGAATAATGGCAAATTCTATGCACTAAAAGTAATTCTCCATAATGGCAAATTCTATGCACTAAAAGTAATTCTCCCTAAAAAAATAAGGCTTGGCCCATGTCGTCTAGTCCACTAAAGAAAGGAGTAGATCTCTCGTTTTCATTAATGCAAGTTCAGAGGTTAAAAGAACCTGTATTTTTTTGTATAATCCGAATGAATGAAAATGTATCACATTTTGGTTTTAGTGGATGGAAACACCACCACCACCTGTCCTACTAAAATTTGCATGCTTCCAAGACTTTAAGAGTAACCTAAAGAAGATGTTTATATTAGTAGCATGGAAAGAATATCTCAGATGGAAATCTTTTCGGAAGCTCTATCTCTCTTTGCTCCTAATAAATAGAACAAGACCCCAGGTCCCCACCTTTATATTTCTCCTGCAAGGTGCTTACATATACACCCTATGATGACAATTTATTAGTAGATTATTCTTCTTCAAGAGCATGTTTGTCCATATCGTGGTAGGTGAGGGGTGCATAAATAGAGTGTTCAATGGCCGTTTTGTCTATCCAAGAATGTAGCCATCTTGTTAGTCCTGATCACAACGTATATATCTACTGTCTGCCTTCACTGTCTCGCACATAAACCCTTATATGCATATATATCTATCTTTTTCAGATATTAAACTAGTGGTCAAGTGTTAGTTTCATAGTACAAAAATCTAAACTTCAAACTCTTGTAGCTCTCTCTTTCCTTTCTTACAAAATTTCTTTTGTTTTTCCCCCTATTTCTGAAGCCAAAAAAAGCTACGGCGCGGTAATGAAAAGCAAAATTTTAAAAGATAAAATGTTATTCTTAATTAATTTTTTTTCTCTTATTTCACACAATACGAAATTCATAAAATTATCAAGGATAGTTTCTTCCATTGTTTCATTTGTTTTCTAGCAAAATCAAAATTTATAGAGAGTAAGGAAGCCTAAGGGTATCCTAAGGTGAAATTTTAAATAATTTGAAATTGCTTTCTCATTTTTTTCTTTAGTAATTAATGTGAGTTCTATATCGACTAGAGAGATTGAGATTGTTAGTTCGATGCATCCAAGTCTGATGTTTTTTTTTTTTTTTAAATTCATTTGGTTATGACCGAAACTTGAATTTGATATCGCACAATTCAAAAAATAATTTTAATATCACTTAAGTTTTTTTCTTTTTTTGAAAACATCACTTAGTTAAAACATTTCCCATACTGAAAACTTTTTTATCTATGTCGTTGATCAGAAAAGGCAACAAAAGTTTATAATGATGATATGTTCTTGACATGTACTCTTAAGAGATGTGTGTGTATATATGTACTAATCTACAAAGATTATTAGAAAAAAACTATATATATCGAATAATTATCAACTAAAACAAACTATATTTATGATTAGAATTAGTTTATGCTATCATCCCAATTTGGGATGTTAATTGAACTTATATATGCAGAAAATGAATGAACAAATAAGATCATACAAGAGAAAAAGAAAGAAAAAAAAATTTTGACTTTTCATTGCTCCTCCCTCGCATATGATTAAATTTTCTTCTTTATTTATTCGCGTTAAATAATTAGAGATAGAAAATCTTCTGATGCTAAAGCTATGGCAACACACAGGAAGAGTGAAGTTTAATCTATTTTACAGTTCAACAACTCCTTCTCTTGATATGAAATACCTCATCTATTGGCTTTGTTCCTTGATTTGCTATCAATGTGAGACAAGAAATTTTGAGATAAATTATTTTCACATTTATATCCCTTAGCAGATGCAAGAAGAACAAACTTGTATTATCTTAAACCTCCTCTATGCGCATAACAAATTTTTGCACTTTCACCTAATATATATATATATATATATATATAGTTTCTAAGTCCGGTGTATTTGCGATTATCGACCACGGTTTAGTTGAAACTGAGTTTGGTAAATTTTTCCTATTCTATTTCTAATAAAATTTTTCTTTATAAAAAAATTAATTAAATATTTCTCCTCTTCTATTACTTTCTTATAGCTTCCAATAAAGTTCACGAACAAGTTTGTCGGGAACTTAGACCATGGAAAGAGGCAGAGCTACTTCAGTTATGTAATCCAATGTGAACAAAAATTAATAAATAAATTAAAAAAAAAAGGATTGTGTGTTAAACTGGGAAAGAAGAACGACAAAAGGGAATATCAAGAACACTAGCTAATAGAAGCTCTATTTATATATGGAGAAATGGGTTACAATAGCATATTTAATTTGAACTTTGGAAAAAGAAGAGCACTTAAGTCTAAGGAAGTAGTCTTTTTGGTCATGATAAATATGCTAAATGTCCCTCGTGGAGGGAATAAGATCCAGATAGTTTAATAATGATAAGAACGGTAATATGATATAGTTCTAAAGCTACAAAAAGAAAAAGTGCATGAAGCTATGGTTGCTTTCTCTTATCCTAATTAGCGCATATTTGATTTCACTTAGTAGCTTTTCTTTAATAATTATTGAACTGATGCTACCTGCAAATCTCATCTCAGGGGGAAGATCTTCCACAAAACAGAAAAGACTAAAAGAAAAGAAACAAGAAAATAAAGAAAGCAAAAGCTGCCACAATAACTCTTTTATTGTTCAAAAATGGAGGACGTGGGTTTGCATTTCTAAGATATAAGGTACCATTCAAAAGAAAAAGGAAACCATTGCAGTAGTCCATTGGTTTTACATCCATAGAGAGAGAGATGGAGAAGGAAAGGAAGAGTACCTTGAAGAATTACTCCAGAGTGTGGTAGCAGTAGAAGGGTAGTCCATTTCTTGTTGCACTAGTGACCCATCTGAAGGTCTTCTCTGATCAGTAAATCGCCGTAGGCTTCCGTCAGTTCCATTGCCCACTAGGGATATGTCTTCTTCTCCAGACCCATCTGATTGGCCTTCAAGAAAACACCATCAAAAGGGTCATATGAAATGAATGTACCCAAGCAATGTATGCAGACTGCAGAGATATGTAATGTATCCATGCATGCATGCTTGTATACATGCATATATATATATATATATATATATATATAGATGGATGGATGTATGTGCATATCGGCAATGTGTCTTTTATCTTAATAGAGTTTAGTATAAATGAATGGAATTGGGAGACAATTTTCAAAATGGGAGCAGTAAAATACTGAAAACGATACTAATATAGATAAAAGAACGATGTACAGAGAATGGAAAGCAAAGATTAAAAAAAAAAAAAGGAAAAGAAAAAAAGAAAAAGAAATGGTTAAAATGAAGACATAGCAATACGAATTACCTGAGGAGGCTGCAGGCTTGTCAGTGGTCTTAACAGTTCTATACATCTGCAAAGTCATTGGGAAGCATTTAGCAAAGACCATTCTATATAAAAGAGAAAAAGAAAAATGGGAAAAATGGAAAATAAATAAATATTTAGTAATAAATTAAATCCCAATTCAGATCCTTCTCTCTCTCTCTCTCTCTCTCTCTCTCTCTCTCTCTCCGTGGGCTTCTGGGTTTGTCTTGGATTCACCATTAATCACGAGGTTGATGTTTGATAAGGTAGTAATGAGATGTTTATTATTGAGAAATGATGACTACTTTTGTCTGTTATCATTCTTCTCTCTCTCTCTCTCTCTCTCTCTCTTTTTCTCTTCTTTCAAAAGGAGAAGCTTGTCTGCCTGAGACGTCTCAGAACTTTCAGACTCATTTCTATCTACTATTCTTCTAATTTATTCATCCATTCATTCACTCACTGCCTTCTTTGGCTACTGTGCCGGCCCTGGGATTCACTATCAACACCGGTCGCCTCACATTTTAGAGGCAAGGAGAGAGAGAGAGAGAGAGAGAGAGAGAGATTGCTTCCTTTGCGCTCTACCTGTAAATGGCTTTTAACATGAGCTAATGTGAGATCTTTGACATCCATGAGCTCAAGAACTGACTTTGGAGTAGCTCCTAAACCAACCCATTAAAGAAAAAATAAGGATCAAAACAAAATAATAATCTTTAAGTGTTAAGAAATCTGGAACTCAAAACTAATTGGTAAATTAAGTAGATAAAAATTAAAAGCAAAAGAAACACAAAGGAAAAAGGTCTGTACTCTCATGGCCCCCAAGAAGCTCAACGGCATGTACAAATCGGGCATGAAGAGTGCTAGTCCATCGCATTCTCGGTGCTCTCATGCTCCTCTTTGTGGGAAGTTTGGGCAAGAATCTTGATCTAATCAACCCATGAGAAGCCTCACCGGATCCAACTCGATACTGATTGTGGTGGTGGTGGTGCAGTTGGTGGGATTTGAAAGCATCCATTGAAAGCCCATTAAACCTAGTCGTTGGTGCTAGCCGATTGTAAGCAGGAAGAGATTGATTAGGCCCTGATGATTTAAGCATGGGCATGGGATCTAAACCTTCTCCACCAATATAATAAGGGGAAGAAGTCTGAGGAGCAACAGAAGGAAAGCACAAAGAGGAAGAGGGATAGGGCATTTGGTAGAAGCACATCTTGGGATCTTTATTCTCTCTTGACTGTTCTGAAGGAAGAAAAGGAAATGAACGGTTGTGATAGACTGGAATACCTTTTATCGGCCTCAACCCATCCGATACATCAAGTCGAGAAACCCCATGATTTATGTTACTTAAGTGAGTATTAGAATGGTGTAGATGATGCTGATGATGGTGACTTTGTTGATAAGGGTTGTGTGGTGGATCTTCAGCTCCAGCACCTGTGAAATTCCTTCTGTTTATGGTTTCTTCATCCAAGGAATTTGCTGGGTGTGCTAGAGAGAGCTCAGTACTATAAGCTTGAGAATCACTATTCCTCATGGAGCTAATAGTGTTGGATTTATGGATGCCTTCTTGTCTGGTCATCAAAAGATTGAAGCTTGTATCTGCTTTAATATTGTTGATGGTGTTGGATACTGAAGAAGGGCAAGTATTGGGAGGACTTATGTGTAAAGAAAGATCAGGAAGCGGCTTTGGTTCAATGAAAACCCCTTCCAATGGCATTTTCACTTGGTTTCTTTATCAGATAGTTGCTTTTTCTTCTTGGCTAATCTAACATGGGTTCAAGAAAATGAGAAGAAAGAGTAGTGCAAGTATATAGTAGTCAAGTGGGTCTTTTAATCTTTTTCTCTTCTGCCTGAGAAAGAATATATGTGAGAGGGAGAGATTTTGTTTTGGTACAAGAATGGATAAAAAGCTTTGAAAGAGAAGTTGCTGATTTATGCTTTAAAGCCTAAAGGAGGAAGGAGGGGAGGAAGAGCAGGAAGAGAGAGCTTAAAGGGAGGTTAGGCAAAGAGCTAAAGACTCACTAATCTTCTTCAACAAACAAACATGCTCAAGAAAGAGAGAGTGAGTAAAGGTGGATAGAGATTAGAGAGAGAGGAAAAGAGAAGCAAGTGTGTTGTCAAGCTAAGAAGGAAAAAATATATATATAAATTAAAGAAAAATAAGTAAAAGAAAGAAGTCCAGAAAGTGCATGGAAAGGAAATGGAGGAGAGAGGCTGATGCACCTCGAGAGTATATCTTGGAAAATGACACTAGAGGAAGAAGAACACAACGTCTCTCTCTCTCTGGTCAAAACTTTAAAATAAATAATTTATTAATTTTATTTAAAAAAAAAAATGGTGACTTTGGTTTTCCTTCCCCGGAGACGACGGGATATAATGCGATAGAGAGAAAGACTCCTTCCTGAGGGATTCTTTTTCCCCCACCCTCTTCGCCTCTCTCTCTCTCTCTCTGTCTGTCTCTCTCTCTCTGGTCTTTGCTATAAATTTATTTATTATATTTAAGAATTTAATTATTAAATAAAAAAATGCTTTTTATTTTGGAAGTTTTCAGGAGATATATAGAGAGAGGCATTGACATTTGGGATGGGGAGAGACCCACAAAGGGGTTTTTGTTTGCATTCATGTGTAAATCCTAATTCCACATTACCTTCTAATTCCTTTTCATCCTCTAACTCCCAAATATTCCCTTCTAGCTAATCTTTCAACAACCTTGTCCACCATCGTCATGGATTGCTTTATATATATATATATATATATATATATATATACACACTACGCACAGCTCATTGACTCTCTGTCTTTAATTACGGTTTCCAAAACCCTTGGCTTAATTAAAGATAATATTTCTTTAATTTAATAATTACATGGGATCTCTTGCTCTTTCTACTAGAAGCTAACCCCTTTCTTTAAATGTTTGTCTGTAGATAATTAAAAAAAAAAACAATTACCTCCAATATAAATTTGATTTTATATAAGAGTAAATTTAATAATTTTAAATTAAATATTTATACTAATATTCATTTAGAATCAAGGAATGTGTATATATAATTAAAATAATAATTACACAAATTTTGATTTAAACATTTATTCTAAAAATGACTCGATTCGTTCAACATATGAGTCACTTCAATCTGATAAGGTAGTGCCTGGTTGTGGACATCATGGGGTTTGGCCTGGGCTTGGAAAACATCATGCTTAACAACTTCATAATGGAGAAAATAATATGTCCTCACAGATGAAGAAACAATAAATTATCAGAAAGAATGAAACATAAACTTATATCCCTTTCAAAATGCTACAGATTTGAAAATTATTTAAAAAATAATATAAAATAAGAAAAATATAATAATAAAAAAAAAGAAGTGTAGTCATGGGTAAAAATACTCATTAGTAATATTATTAAAGAGTTCAAAAAGGTTGAAAGAAATTTAAAAAGATATGAAAGGAGAGGAGGAAAAAAAATCCTAATTCAGTATGTGGTAAATCTCTTCTAAAAATAGAAGCATGAATAATTCTCATTTAAAAAAGGAAAAAAATAATCAATAAAAATAATTAAAATAAAGGATAATTTTGTTATTAATAAATCCTAACAAAAGTAATTGAATTTAAAAATAAAAAAGTCATATTAATTTTAATTAACAGGTAAAATGGAGTTTCTTCAATAGCAGTTATTGGATATTTTAAAGATTAACAATTGTTAACTCAGTTAATTGAAGCCTCTTAGTTACTTGTAGCATCTAATAATTAAATCAAATTTAAAAAAAAAAATATTTAAATCATATATTATATTATTAAATTTTCAATTTTCTTTAATTTATTTTTTATTTTAGATTTTTAACTATTCATAGGATGAGATTTAATTAAGCCTTTTAAGTTTAACTTTGACATGTAACTTAAATGAATTAGATAGCTTTATCACGTAAGATAGGTTAATAAATAATAAATTTTATTTTTTCATTAATTGACTTCAAATTTTTAATTAATACTTGGTAATTTATAATTTATTTATTATAATTTAAATCAAAGTGTCAAAATTACTTAATTGTCATTAAATAAGTTAAATAAAATATTTTTTATTGATATATTATGGTTAATATCTATTTTTTTTTAATTACGTATCAAAATAAAAATTAATTATGAAGTACACTCGATATACTAAAAAATAATATATTACATATTCATATAAAAACAATTACATGATAAAATATTCTAAATCTATGAGCTGTAATTTTAAAATTATATTTACAAATTTTTGTGTCGTTTCTCTAATGAGGTTTCTCCAAGCCATTCTTCCGCATGTCGCCAAGGAAGCATTTTCTTTTATTATTATTATTATTATTATTATTATTATTATTATTATTATTATTATTATTATTATTATCAGTGATATTTAATGGGAAAATAATTTTAAAATTGATTTTTATTGGTTCTACAAACGATAAAGTTAAAATTTATGCTTAAAAAAGTTAAAATTTATTAATTTAAAAATAATTATTTAATTAAAGTATTACAATTGTGAGCTCAATTGATTGAATTTAATAAAAATTGAAATTTGTATATAACCACACTTTAGTGTATAAGAAATTAATCAAGCTGAATTGTTTATAAAATCAAGTTAACTGGATTGCAATAATTTGGCAAGGACTTTTAGTTCAACTTTGTTTAATTTAAGCTATAAAAAACAAATAATTGAAACAATAATTAAACTATGCAATTCTTTATACAAATCCCAAATGGAAAACAAAAGTAATTGAAATGTATTTGTATAATTTGATATTATAATAAAATATTTTTTCATTAATTTAGCTAATTTATTTTATAACTAGTGAAAATTAGATTGGAACAAGATAGAGATGATAATTGTTTTTAACTTCGATCTACTTTTCTCTGCACTCATTTAATTTTTTTAACTTCGTTTCGCCCATGATATTTGTCACAGAGTAAGTGTTTGCTCACCTCAAACTAGGCTTAAACCTTGCGGCACTTAGTCAATTGGCAAGACCAATAGGGTGTTTGATTTATGTGTTGGGTGTAGCTGATAGCTAATAGACACTAAAACAGGTGAATTATAGTGTTTGGCAAGCTTCAAAAAATAAAGCTGATAGCTGATGGGCAACTGATATGGTACCCATCAGCTGCAGTTCATATCAGCTCTATTTTTAGATCTGTTTTTCATCAGCTGATAGCTAATTTGGTTTTATTTTTTATTTTGACCATATTATCTTTTTTTATTTAACTAGAAAATTAATATTATTAATGTTTTTATATTTTTATTTATAATTTTAATATTTTAATTAACGTATTTCAGCTTCGTTAAATATTTTTTATTAATAACGTAAAATATAAAATATTTATTTATATCTAAAAACTTAAGATTAATTATAAGTTTTTCTATTAACAATAATAATTACTTTATTGTTTTATCTATATTTTTAAAGTTATTTAATTATTTTAAAAATAATTATTTTTTAATTTCAATAATAAAATAAATGATATAATATAATAGATTAATAATTATATATTTATTTAAATAATATAATAAATGATATAATATAATGTAATAAATTTATAATTTTATATTTATTTAAATAATAAAATAAATTATATGATATATATCCTTATTAGTCATTTCACATATAACAGCAACAGCTAAATATAATTTTACTAAACACTTAACATAAAACAGTTATCATCAGCTAACAGTAACAGCTATCAGCTAACAGTTATCAACTGTATTCAACAGTTAAACCAAACAGACCCTAAGTCAGCCTCTCAACTTCAGTAGTCTATATGAAATAGACTAAGATGGGTGATAAAGGTGAAAGATGGTGAGAATATGAAAATTAAGTGAAGAACACACTTGGGAGAATTTGGCAAAAGGGAAGTAACTTTATAGCTCAATAAAATAGCTTTACAAGCCTAAAGCTTTAAAATAGGCTAAGTGTACAAAGAGCTTTGTGGATCACTCTATGCATGAAAATGAGCCCCAAGACCCCTATTTATAGTGTTTTGGCCGAGTTGGAACCCATTTGGCGGCCAAAATTCGAAAATGGGCGAGCTGGCAGAAAACTGGCGATAAACCTCATTTTGGCAGGCTGCCAGCGTGGGTGAACCTTGTTTGAGCGGGCTAGTAGCCCGCAGCGCCTAGCATCCACGTAGATTTGAACGTTGCCCGCCAATGCTTCCCAAGCGCGCCTGTTGCTCCCGCGCTCATTTGAATCTCGTTTCCACGCGTGCCTGGCGCCCAGCAGCTCCTGCCTACGTTTGAACCTTGTTTCGCCCCTGGGATGCCCCCTTGTTGTTCTTGTACGCCCGCTTGGGCTTCGGGCTCGCGCCTTGCGCTGTGAACTTGCCCGCCTATTGTTCCCACACCCCCGTTTGACCTTCGAGCCGCGCTAGGCCTCCTGAACCTTATTTTGGGGCCCTCCTCAACCCAACAGGCCCAATGCCTGCAGTGAACCTCATTTTGGGGCTTGGCTCGCTGACTTAACCTCATTTGCTCCTGCAGCAGCCCGGTGGCTCTCCAGCTTGCCCAGTAGGCCTGTTTGGCTAAAAATTCCATTTTCGCCCATGTTGCCTGCCATTAACACGTACCTCTCTCTTGCCCCCACAAGAATTTATACCCGTCGAACCTCACTCTACCGGTAACCTCGCGGAAAAAAATTAGACTTTTGGGAGCTCAATTGTGAGAGTGTCACATATTACGCAGGATGAGGATAGAGGTAAGGTCTCCCTATCTCATTCCTCAAAAATGCTATTTGTCTCACTTATGTTTATCAATTTTTTTTATATGATGTGGTATTATTCTATTAGACGACTATCAAATAAGTCAATGTACTTTCAGTTAATTGGTATCAATCTAAAATTAAGTTTTGGGTTAAATAAGGACATAACTTTATAATTAAGATTAAATAAATATATTTTTAATAAAAAAGAAAATATTTTTTAAGAATAAAATATTAAAAATATTAATTTACATATTAAATCATTTTTATTCATCATTTTCTTCAATTTATTTTTTAAATTTTATTATATTTAAAAATAATAAATGATTTTTAATATTTAAAATAAAAAATAATATTTTATTATTAAAAAATAATATTTCATTAGCTAACTTATTTAGTTTTAATTAGCAAGTATAATATTTATTTAATCCAAAATATAATTTTAAACTTAGAAAGTATAAAAGTTTATTTAATTTATTTTTCATTTTATTAGTCATAAACTATTTTTTAAAAAATTATTATATTAATAAAATACTCACATCAAGTGATAGAATAATTAATATAAATAAATAGTAGTGCTTACAAATCCCAAATGTTCGCAAGTATATGTTTATTACAATTTATTTATTTATTTATCATAAAATTATTTTCTGTTCATATGTGTTTTGAACGCCATTATATAATCACTGAAAAAAAAAAAATTCATGCCTTGCAGGACAGGGCAAAACCATGGTTAGAAATGGACCACAAGGCCATTGGATGGTGCTGCCGATGATATGATGATGATCACTGGATTGTGATTGCATCAATCTACTGATCACAGAGGCTAATAATATCCCACATGTGCTTCATTAATTGGTGCTCTGTTTCGACAAGAACGCAAGGTGGAGAACATGGAATTCCCAATCTATTATTTTTGCACAGCTATATACCATACAAAATTATGCTCATTCTCCTCCCAATCAATCACCATCGTTTGCTATTCGGGTCCCACTTCTCCACCCCTCCTACCTACACAAAAGGCCTACACCAATAAATATTTTTTTATTTATTTGACGCAAATTAAAATTAAAATTAAAATATTTATAATTTAATATTTTATAAAAAATTAAAATAATTGTATAAAAATTTAAAATATATTTCTAAAAAATTATTGAGTATGTCGGTCTTTTATTTTTTAATAATAACTTTTTCCCATTTGCTATAATGGAAGAGTATTATATATATTATATTTGGATTAACCAAAAAAAAAAAAAATGGGGAAAAAAAAGTTGGACGGCACAAGCCCTTCCTCCAAGCCACACTAATTGTATTGGTTGGACGGCCCATGCCAATTGATACGACTTCTGCAATTAATTAGTTTCCACAATTCATAATCTGCAATTGGACTGTCTCTTTTTTTTTTTTAATATATTTATTTAAATTATATTAAAACTTGTACTTAAAATTATCTCTTTTTTTCCATCAATTACTTTTATTTTATTAATTTTTACATTAAAAAAATACTAAAAATAAACTATATTTTTTTCCCCAAATATGTCCTTACAGTGAAGTTGAATTCACCAAATTGCCACTTATAAAATAAAGATTTGACATTTGACAACTCAAAAAGAAAACATAGAAGGAAAGAGGCACATTTTCCAAGCCAAATGAATAAAAAAATGATAATAATAAAATAAATTGAAGCATAGTATGGTGATACACATTAATGTTATGACACATACAAGAGATCTAATAAAAGAATGAGGAAAAGGATGAGCCATCCTTCGTTTTGAAGCTTAACAAGTGAAAGGAAATCACATGAATGATAAAAAGAAAACCAAACTTGCAAAAAATTTCACGAAGAGGTGTCTCTCCCTGGCCTTGAGTATTAAATGCTCTTTCTTAATAAATTGTTTGATTGGCTTTGCGTCTCTCCTCCATCTGCCAATTGATGGGTGGTATTATTACCTCCTTTTACATGTGATATGACATTACTTGTATGAAAGCGGATTGCATGAGTAAGTAAAAGGAGTTCAAGACCCTTTGAAAAGTCTTTTTTGAAACTCATTTTTGAGAAATATCTCTATCGTTGGTAGAACAATTACATCAACCTCTCATGACATGCCCTTCACAACCACTACTATTGCTATACATAATCAATTGTTACTCCTAACCCACATAACAATTCATTCCACACATACATATATATTCCTTCTTTAAATAAATAAATAATTCCTCACTCGAACAATTAAAATGGCTTTTTAAAAGGTTCTATAATTTTTTTTTTATTCATAATTTCACAAATTATTTGTTAAATTTATTGTTTCACTCGAGCACATTAATTTATTGTTAGCTTTGGCATAAAAGAAACCCATTTTTCACTTCAGAATTGTTTACAGCGATGGATGGAGAATAATAATGGAAAATGGAAGGACAAGTTAAGCTGAACCCCACAACGCAGAGAACAAATAAATTTGATTGAAAACATAGGTCTTGTCAACAAGAGAGAGATTTTATGTTTGTCCCTACCAGCATAAATCGAGTGGACAATTGGGGATTTATTAATTAAATTACTGATGGGGATTTTAATAATTTCATAATTTTAGCTGTGTTGCACTGACTGACAGAGGGATCAAGGGAACTAGTGGTTCATTTTTCAACCATAAATTATTGCCGACTACAGTTATTTTCCATGTGCTGTTTAGGAATAAATTAATTTCTGCCTATATAGGATCTTCCTATCAGTCCTTAAATTATTTGGCTAATATTATTAAGGAATTATTCAATAATACTTTTTAAAATAATATTTACTATTTTGATCATGATTAAAATAATACATCTCTTGTTTATATTATTCAATGATATATTATTGATAACTAGTCAAGAAAAACTATATTTTCTAATTTTTTAAAAGGTTGAAAAAATATTTTGACCAAAAATTATATAATTATTTTTAAATTTAATGATTAATTTAATATATATTTTTACTGAACACTTCTACTTTAAATCACTATATAAACAGTTAATCATTAATTGCTAATAGTTAATAAAATAACTTATGTCTACTAAAATAATTAATAACTACCAGAATAACAAATATTACCGAACAAGCCGTAAGAATTAAAAAGAAACTGTATTGAAGCCAACAACAGGTTCAACGGTAAGCTACTAAATACTCTTTGACAGTGGTAAGTTTTCAAGTATTATTTAATTATAGCAACTTGAAATTTAATATGGAATCTATATTATATTAATTTTATATTATTATTTGTATAAATATTTTAATTAAATTTTGATACCAATTAAGTATAACGAGATTATATATGTTTTTTTTAAAAATTTTTGGATTTTATTAGCACAGTATTTTTTTATTGAACCATATGAAATAACCTATTTACCTCTTCTTTTATTTTATTTTTTAATATTTACATTGTAAACATCAGCATATAATAATTTAGTCTTTTAAATTGGGGTAAAGGTTTTTACATGACATTGTAGCTGATTTGAATTGTAATTCAATTTTTTATTTTTTTATATTCAATTTTAGTACAGTCGCAAGTCTATTAGCTAATGACATTTAATGGTTTCGTTTGCTTGATAGGAATCTACCAAAGGATTGTTTACTAATTAGAGGGGGCTATGGTGTACTCAAGTATCGAAATCAGAAATGAGGCAGGACAAAGATCATGGAGGAATTAATGATTTCTGGATAGTTGTAGATTTAATTCACATATGCAATGTCCAACATTTAGGATTTAAAAGGAATAGAGATTCATTCCTCTTGTAGATTAGAGAGTAAAAAATGTCAACCACCAATTTTTTTGCATGGAACGTGTAATTATATATATAGGATGTAGCCATGACCTTCAGCTTTCAGCCTATCAAGCACCGGAAGGGTTTGTCCACAGGAGTACAGGCGATGGATGAGCAATACGATTGGAGCTATAATTAAGTTTTCATGTACGAAAGAATATAATATTTCATAATCAAGACATTCACTGCAAGTCATTAAGCTCGCAGAAGTGTAGTCCAACTTCATCAACTTGGTTATACGTTTGGGAAATGGGATTTTAGTTTCCCTCCTCCAAAGGGCAGATATTAATCATCAAATCTAAAGGGTCCCAAAGACAGCATGCACATAAAGAATCCTAAAGAATAAGGCAATGCATAGAAAGAAACTTATCAAGATTTTTGATGTTGAAGCATCGAATCAATTGATTCGCTTGATATAATTTGTTGTCTTTCAATTATGATTTGTGAGTGAGCTTTTAAATCACACAAGGTAAAACATAATTTGAAAAAAATATATATATTGTAATATAGCAATCATGTCTAAGATAAAAAAAATTAAAATAAAAAATAAATTAGCTACCTAGATTGAATTTAACCAATCATTAATTTAATACTTAATATTAATGAATTCATTTCCCAATTGATCCCCTTTCGACAACAATATCATCGATCAATTGCATGATTCCCAAATTGCATTTCACCAAGAAAAAGTTTAGGAAAGTCATCAAATCATAAAGAGGCAAGCCAACAGATGACAAAGACGTAAGATCGATTAAGAATGTGAAAAAGAGAGAAGTCCTCTCTCCTTTACAACCAGGAAAATTCCAAAGCTTTTACAAATTTATTTCTTAGCACTCAAATATAAAATGAAGTGTGTGTTGTTGGATTGTCAAGATCACATATTGCATTTGTTCTGCTTTCAATTAATAATTAATTATATTTCTCAGTCATTATGGATGGCCCAAAACATTATTCTTCCCCTTTGAGGCATAAACAAAACATCTCAAAATAGAAACGAAATTGGAAAGCACCACCTCACGAGCATAATATATTCTAATAAACTTTTTGAAATATGGCAATTATTCCATAATATGATAAGTTAAGGGTAATGAAGAATGAGGTTGTGTTCTTTAGAATATGCTCTGTGTCCTCCCATTCTGACAAGATTGAACCAAGAAATTCCACTTAATAAAAAAAGTGTATACATATATATACCTTGAAATTAATTAAGATGAAGATAATTAGAAAAGCAAAAGACAAGCCAAAAAAGAAAAGAATTGAAACAAAGGGAGAGAAAAGAATGTCCATATTTCACGAAATTTTTGGCAATGCAAGGTACTACTTGAAACCTTGGCTAGTGTAGCTATTGGGAATTGGAATATGCATTACCATTCAATACTCTGAAACAAGCCAAAACTTGTGTTATTTGGTTGTAATTAATAAAATTTTTTCCAGCACTATTGTCAATCAGACTTGATGATCCATTTTTTTATACTATCTACTATCTAAAGGTGCAAATTCTTGAATGTGAATCTTCGTATTGATCAGCATTTAATAACATCAGACTTAAGTTAAAGATTTAAAGAGTATACATAGCTACATGCAGAAGAAAGTCTATTATTGACAGAATGTGGCCGGAGAAGAGATTAGGGATCGATGGATTAAATCTAAGTATATGATTGAGTCAATAATGGTTGGAATTGTTTTTCTTTCCTAGCTTCCTTTTGTATTTCTGTCCTCTTTACCTTCTCTTTTTAGCTGAACAGTTGTTATTCTGTACTACATAGGGCCAGGACTTAGCCAATAATACCAGGCAAAGGTGATGGTGAGGTCTGATATTGCATATATCCATGCAATTTTATTGAAAAAAAATTAGTAATAAGTTAACTGGAAAAAGAAAGAAAGAGGTGCTTTTGTATGAAGAGAGTAATGGATGGTAAAAGCAGCAATATCCTTTGAACTTTACTAGAGTAACATATTTCTAGATATGAGACAGAGTGTGGTGGGCTCTTTGATTGACATTCTTGATTCTTTTCAACTTTGGAGACAAATCAATTAAACCTTTAAGTCTTTAATCCTTTTTTTTGTGTTACATTACATACCGATGAAAGGCACAACCACACCATGCATATGTAAAAAGCATTTGAGTGAATAAGAGATAGGACAAAACTGCACCCTCACCGCACATACACAATATGTATGCGCCTGCCGGGGAGGGTTACGGTTTTTTTTTGCGTGTTAAGTATATATCAAGAAAAATGAAAAAAGAAAAATAAAAAATTGGGTGGTTTCAAATTTTATTTTATTTTTTTTTTTGAGATTTATCATTTTTAATTATGGTAAGAGTTATATTAAAGGGGTAATGCTATTTCTAGTTATATAATCCATTAATTATAATTATTTGGTTTATGATGCATGGAATTGTTTTGTGTAGGCAGTACTTTTGAATTATTATTATTATTATTATTTTTTTAATTTACTTTTGAAAAGGTTGTAGTGGTCACCCATAGAGTAGGCAGGAGAGATACAGATCCAAACTCTTGACAACATGTGTGTAAATATATCCAGAACGTACAGACATTGATGTATCAATACTGTCATAGCTTATTCTTGTTCCATACTCGATTGTCATTATATTTATATATATATATATATATATATATATATATATATATATATCCAATTGCAAAACCCTGCAGCCATGTTTGCTGACATAGAATTAGCTAGTGTCTTAGGATAATTGGAATCTACTGGTTCATCATGAATTGCAGACATTAGATCTAACTCCAACCAATTTAAAGTCTAACTTATACATAAATAATGGAAATTAAGAATTAAGTAGGCTATTTATTTTTAAAAAAGTGTACGTTTTGGTTATTGTTGAATAAGGTATAAATATTGAAAAGTGGTGGTCCTAATAAAAGCCAAAAGTAGAAAAGAAAGCCAGACGGTAAAAAGTTGATGATAAGGCTGTTTATCCACCAGCAAATTAATATCTAGCCACACAAGTTAGTGTGTGACGTTAAAGAGTAGGTGTTGACTGTTGATGGCTGTGTATCTCTAGAAATGCATAGACTCTTCTTTCTGTAATCAATGAAGTTCGTCTTTTGTTGTTCCTCTATTTACATGAAAGTACTGTCCCTTTATATCCTGTTTCGCACAAAAGAGTGAGAAAACAAGTTTTAAAATGAAATAGTAATTTTCTTCTTTTTTTTTTTTTTATTTAACGTATAACTTAAATATTTTCATCTCAATTAAATCACAAAATATTCATGCTTTTATGAGAATGAAGAAGCAAAGATTTGCATTTTGAATCATAATAATAATAATAATTTCATGTAAAAGAGGAGGAGCTCAAAGTAGAAAAGGGAAATGTTTTCATCAAGAAAAGGAAGGTGGCAGAAAACCAAGAAAGCAGAATATTTACAGAGAAGAAAATGGAATCACAGGTTGAAAAATGGTGTAAAAAGAAAAGGGCACAGAAGAGAGGAATTGAAGAAACACACAAGAAATAGAAAAGGGTACGAAAATGGGAATTAAAGCAAGCAAAAGGGCACTTCAATGCTGGGTAACAGACAGTGAGATGAGCGTGTAAGAGAAAAAAAGAAGGTGGCTAATTCCATACTGCCACGTGTTCCCGACTGTGGTCGCATTTGAACTTTAAAGCAATAATTGACGTAATGATAGTGTTTTGGGAGTCAAAAGAAAATATCCTTTGGGATATCATCATCATCTTTTTGTTCTCAAAGAAAGTGAGAGAGAGAGAGAGGAGCTCAGCCTCAACTCACTCATCTTTTTTGTTTTTACTTTTTTTTTTTTTTTTTAAATAAGGTAAGTGTTGATGTTGTTAAGGTTGATGATGCTAGATTCCCGGAGACCATGCATGTGAGATAGAGAAGGGTCACCACATGACACATTATCTTAGTATTACTAAATATTCATTGCAAAAACTCTTATTTTATTCTCACGTTTCTCCTTTCTCAAAGGAAAACTAAAATCTTGAATTAAATTTATACCCACTAGGCATTGAGGCTAAATGTTGAAACTTGCATATGAAGTGTGAGTTGGTTTTCAAAGCAAAATATACATACATACATATATATATATATATATATATATATATATATATATATATATATACTTGTAAAAAGAATATATTGGAGAATGAAAGTCTCCGTTGATTCTGCCGGTAATATAATTCTAAGTAGTAGTATAAATTAACGAGGGAGATCAGTGGGTCCAAGAGAGAATTAATTAGAGAGAAGACAGCAGCTATGGATAAAAAAGCTTTTGAAGAAGGGCCCACATGCATCCTGTAGAGTAGTGCAAGTATGGAAATGTTGCAGATTGATGATCAAAAATCAAAATCAAAATCAACTTTCGTGATTCCCAAACCCCAAATCAGCTCTTGGGAAGGTCCGTGTTTCACTGCTTCTGTCTTTCTTTGCCTTTGCTGACATTCACTCTTTTTAATATTTCCATCGACAAGAACAAACTCACCACCACTATTACTACTACTCTATTTATGCTTTTTACAACCTGCTTCTTTCTTTCTCTTGTGGCTTGCATGCAGGAATATTTTCAATCTGTCTTTTCTCGTGCGATAAACCATGCCCCTAACTAGTCTCTCCTTGACCCCACCCCTGCCTTCTTACTTTATTTTTCGCTTTCATGGACCCATGCCTTTTTTACATTTAACTTTACATTATCTTTATTATTATATTTTTAACTACTGTTCAATTAATCTCATTGACAAAAATATTCTAAATTTTAATCTAGACATGGTCATTATCAGTTATACTAAATAATAACAATAATATAAATAATTACTACATACGCATTCTTCATTTATTGATTAATTAATAATTGTTTCTCACATAAGGGTTGGTTGTTACGAGTCTACAATCCGGTGGACTGGAAGCTACCGCAACGTTTGATTGGCAATTGAAAATTATATTTCAATTATCGTTTATGTTAAAGATGGAAGCAAGGGGTTTAAATAATTAATAAGAGCATAATTATAAGTGAAGCAAGCTTTAATTAAATTATGTGTGGGTTAGCTAGCTTAGCTCACAGCTAGGCTTGTATGGAATAGGTATATATTTGACTTGCTGTTGTGTGGTCTGCTTTTTGCTTATCTATATTTTGGGAAAGTGTTATATAATCTTTTCTTTTCTTTTCTTTTCTTTTCTGTCTGCAAAGAAATTCTTTAATTACTATTGATTCTCGAGAATTGGAATTCTCTGTGACTTTTGCAAAGATGCAAAGTTGTTCCATAATACTATATTCCTGCAGGTAGGGCTACTCCCTCAAGTCAGCATCCATCTGATGAGCTCTTTTCTTTCTTTTTTTTTTTTCTAAATCCATCTGATGGGCTGTAATTGAGGGCTTTCATATGACTAATTATTCACTTAATGATCATATATTATAGAACACTCTAAATACTAAAGATATATTTTGTAAAAAAAAAAAAAATCAACTATTTAATTGGATGCCGTTGGTACTAATTTTCATGGGAAAATATAATAGAACTTTCAATCGAAAGGCTCATCAACAGAAAACACAAGCAAAACCTTTATTTCTTTTTTCGTATTTGTGTTAAAGTTTGTTGGTATCAGTATAGATTCGTATTCATTCAGGTAGATATGTAATAACACATAAAAATTAGGATAAGATATAAAAATTTTTATTCTTCTAAGGAATATATATATATATGGGCAGGTTGATGAACTTTCGGCTTTCATTTATGGTCTAAATCAATCATATTAAGTATGAATTTCTCAACTCTTATCAGCACAATGTTATTTTAGATATTCCTATGCCTTACAATTATCTTGTATTAAAATTTTTTATTTCTGATTTAAATATCAAAATAGATTCTAGAAGCTTTTTATGTTTACAAATAATTTTCGTCCTCAAAATATTATTTTATATAGATAGAAAAATGAAAAGAAAAAAAGGCATAATGAGATTGGAGGGTAGTTGCTTGTCTTGCCATAGGAGCAGCAGCTTACCAAATGGACCATATAGGAATTTAGAGATTTGAACTGTGTCGTTTTAGACAGATTTGGAAAGGATATATCAGAAAAATCAGACAAAAGATATTATTTTTAATTTATTTATTTTCTAATATATATAACCCGTGACATTAATATTGTTTTCACGTGCCATTTTCTTTGGTTTCTTCTTCTTGCATTACTACAATATATAGACGTAAAATTAAAATAAAAGAATTCATCAATTTCCCATATTATGTGTGTAATGGGCATGCAATTTATCTCTTTTTTTATTTTTATTTTTTTTTAATTATGCACTGATATCGAGGACACTGCTAAATGCTAATTCCCCACTGCTGTTTGTGAAAGGAATGACACGTGACACACAAAGTCAAATACAAATACTTTCCTACTTTTCAATTTTACCCCTGGTCCCTTGCTTTATTAGACTCGGCAAGTTGATCGAATCCAACCAACGGGTTCAGATCACTAAAACCCTTTGCAGAACAAGCTCCACAATGTTCGTTGCTAACACATCTTTTTCATTAATTATAGGGAGGAAACTAAACTGGTTCTTAATTTGATACACTTAATTGCATGTTAATTTGTGATCTACCTCTTCTTTGCAATTCCAAAAGTGGTATGGTGTGCTAAAATTTATATACATCACAAGAATTCATAGCTCCTATTAAGCATTGATTCTTCCCACTCTTGGGAAATATATTTGAATTAAGAGACATGTTTCAATCCTAATGAACCTGCTAACAATGTAACAACTTAATTATTGCTTTACGTGAACACAATGTAACAACTTAATTATAGCTTTACGTGAAGCCTCAACAAACCCTTTATATATGTTGAGGTCACGCTTTAGACATATATATATATATATATATTTTTTTTTTATCGAAGATAAATATATACACATACAAATTTAGAAAAGAAACATGTTTTAATTATACAATAAAAATTTAAGATTGAGAGAATTTTAGGATCTCAAGCTCAAGCTCTATTCCATTGCTATTTAATTATAACTTTAGCCATACTAAAGAAACCTATATATGCTGAGGTCGCGCTTTATTTTTTTTTGCAATTATTTTTTTAATAAGATAGTAAAAAAATTAAAATTGTTTTTTTAATAAAATTATTAATATACTCTTAAAGGTTTTTAAAAAATTTGAGGGGTCCAATGTTACATCAAAATTTGATAGGAGCAATAGAAAATATTTTTTTTTTTTTGATAAACTATAACTATACTCCTAAAAAATTTTGAAATTTCAGGAGGGCCTAGTGCTCCCTTAACCCTTTCGCAGGCTTGTCCCTAGCCATACTTGAAAGTTTAATTTATTTAGTTGCTATATACATGCTTAATTCAAAGTTTATATTATTTTCACTAAATTTTTTTAAATTTCAAATAAAAAATTAATAGTAAAAAAAAAAAAAAGAATTTCATGTTTATCAAATTTTTTTTTGTAAAAATTGAGTCCTATCTCAAGAATTACATTCTATTTGCATTTTTAAAGCGAAACAGAATGCTATCCAACATAGCATAGATTTATAGTTAACTATGTTACTTATAATAAGAGTTCAATATTGATTATTTAAGCTACATGCCTTATAACTAATAACATGATGCATCATGTGAATGTTTCTCGAATTAATGAAAATTTTAATTCTATAAGGAAAGAATGATCAAGGGCTCACATCAATTTGACATTACACCAAATCCGCATATATATCTGGGCTTATTATACACATTACATTACATCACATCACATACCTATATATCTTTTCTTCATGTTGAGTCCCTTCAAGTTAAAACACTACCATGATTGGTTTCAATATTTTTCATGTGTGTTGCTTGCCCTTAAAGTATTGCCTTCCAGATAAAGATAAACTACAAACAAAAGGTAGACACTAATACAACTTCGCTATATAGCTGATAAGACCAAAGTGGTGGCATAATTAAGGCCAATGGTTTAACTGATTTATGGTTTCGTACTTGTTACTTCTAAATCATTTATAATTATGCTAACGAATATTTGATCTTTTATTTTATTTTTTTGAAGATTGGGAGAGTTGGGATTCTAATTGGCATTTTTTAGTAAGTAATATGCCTTTAATCACTGATTCAAGTTAAGTTAGCTAAATATTTAATATTTTATATGTATAGGAACATATTACTTATTGATATATTGTATTTTAAATAAAATTGGATGTCTAAACTCACTTAAAATAGATGGAATTCTCTTGAACAATTCAAATTTAAATAAGAAAATTTTCTTTCTAGCCATTGGAAATTCTATGTTGGAGTCCCTACTTTAAAACATTACTCGCCAGTCATATTGATGTAATATCTTAGTAGTCAAATATTGCTTTATTTGTATTCAAAAAGTCAGAGATTCATATCACATCACTCATTTTCCTAGAAGGTTGAGTGTTCAAAGGCTATGGAATAATGTTTTTGTTGTGTATTCTACGTATTTGATGCATAGTCTTATTTGCATATGTTTCTTTTCAACCTTAGTTGAATTTAATTTTAATTACGGATCATGTCACCCCCTAACTTCCTGTAAATGTTACTCAACACGTCTAATCCGATTTGACAATAAAATAGCTATCATTGATTATTCTTTGGAAGAAAAAAAAAAAAAAAGTCATCCTTCTCAATCTAATCTCTCAATCTTGAAACTCGCAACTCTAAACAGAAAAATAAAATAAAACAGGAGGGAGATGGTTTAGCGGATTCCCTCCGTTGATTGGCGCACATCGAGCTCATCCTTCTATTCTATCATGGTGTCATGTGTGATTGAATATAGGATTTGGTATAAATGCCCTAAGTTAAGAAAAATTATTTACTATATCGGATTCAAACTGCAAGAGTTTTGAGATGGCTAAAAACAAAATTAAACCATAAAAAAATTTTTAAATAGAAAAATTTTGGAATTTTTTTTGGGTTCATGGTTATTGTTTTTATGAACTCAAAAAGTCACAATCAAGTATATATATAGATGATAACTGGAGATATTAAATTAACGTATCACAAATGAATGACATGTGCATTGGTGTTGAAAGGGTATATGATAGGGTTTACTGGTACAAGATATATTATATAAGCGGATATGAAACATGTCCTAGCGGGTCTAGAGACCCACAAGCACCCTTCTGCAAGAGAATGTAGCCTTAGAACTTAAAAAAATCCACAAGCTTAATCGGCCTAATTGTACTATCTATGTCTACTTTACTAGCTCCTTAAAGATTCAATGAACAAGTTCCAACAAGATAAGGGTAGGATGTAGAGTAATAGTTCACTCATTTATTAGAGAGAGAGAGAGAGTGAGAGAGAGATAGAGATGCGGAAGTAGACTTTTCTCTTTTGTGATGGGAAGAATTGAAGAAAGAAATTAGGGTCCAGTATATTTCATATCCTTTGACAAGCGAATATGTCGAGGGTGAAAGACCACCACCCAAAGAATGTACCGTGAACCACCCCATATACCGACACTACATACAAAACCCTACTACCAACAACAATTTCTTTTGTCCATATTTGCATCCCCTTACCCCCTCTCTCTCTCTCTCTCTCTCTCTCTCTCGTATCCATCACTTCCCAATCCTCACCTTCTGTGCTTTCTTGATTTTATTATAATGGTGCATCACAGGCCACTCTGGCTTTTTCTTGTTAATTTGGTCATTTTATTAAATTTTAATTCTTATATTAAAATTGTGTAAAGAAGAATCTAATTTGTAACGTGTAAATTTATCATGCTTTCAGGGAATTCCCTAATATATGCTTGGTTTGTTGATATTAATATTGAAACTATTATTTAGAAAATTAACTCCTTAAATAAATTATTTAGAGAATATTAAAAATTAATTTAAAATTAAAATTTTTAGTAACAAGAACTTCAAAACAATTAAAATTTTTCATAACATTTAAAATAATTTTTTATTAACTTTTTATTTTTTAGTCACAATCTCAAAGACAGCCTTAAACTAGTTAATGAATTTAGCTTATTAATATTGGACAAGCTTTCCCAAATTTTTTGAATAAAAAGCTTAGTTGAGTAGAGTAGAGTAGTATATTGGATAAGTTTTGATATGTTCTTTGATCACCATGATGACAATTAATCTTTAATTAGGGATATTATTTTTTTTTTTTCAAAGGTAGAAATGCATTGCAGCCATGAAATTACATTGTTCATTTGAGTTAAAGAATTAACAAAGAAGGAATCATCAAGCAAACATTTCTTAGCTATCCTTATCCTTTTGACATGCGAGAGAGAACTGAATTCAACTCCTTCATAGCTGTTGTGAGTCAAGAATGATTCCTCTTGTTTAGCTGAAAGAAGGCATCCCCTGGCCATCTTTTAGGGTTATTATTAGAGTCTTTATTCTCATAGTTTGTGCATTGCAATTTTTATGGTGTTGTACCTTTAACTTTTTTTTTTTTGGTCTCTTTATGCATATAATGTTATTAAAATTAGAGAAATTCATAAAAAATTAAAAATTTATTTGACATTATTATTCCTAACTGTTATAAAAGAAAATACCTTTTCAAATATATTAGTTGAAGGATGTCAAAAATTAATTTAAAATTTAATTTAATATATTTTAATCACAAAAACTCTAAAATAATAAAATAATTATTTTTAAACTGTTTTTTTAATTTATATTTAAAAAAAAATGATCTAAAATCTCAATATCAAATAAGACCTAAATATAAAAAAATCTAAAATTATAATTCTGAAAACAGAATAATCAGAAAGATAAAGCAAATGGATATTTTCTTTTTCGTTTGAAATGAAACGCGCGATTAAACAGAAAGAATTAAGGGGAAAAAAATATAATAGTCAAATCAAAGAAATGGGTAAAGATGGAGCATTTGGCCATAAACCTCATAATATTAAACATTGACACTGAGAACGAAGTTGTACGCTTTGAAGTTGACATATGAATATGAAATTGTGAGAGAGAGAGAGAGTTGGATCGTAATAAGAGAGGAGGTGAGGGGTGGGTGCGTGGAAACCCTAGGTAGGCCCATTCCTCGAAAAGAGGGTAATAAATGCAACGGGGGCAGAGGATACAGAACTTTTCTGGCAGAACAGAAAAGATGGTATGATGTGAGAGGTGAAGAAATGATTTTGTAATCGATTACTTATGATTGATGAATAAGTTAAATAAAAATAAATAAATAAATATAGAAAAAAAGTAAGAAAAAGCAGAATTAATACTTTAGCATATGAGAGAGAAAGCAAGCAAAGCTAAAGTAGAGTGGCAAAGAAAAAAAAAAGTACTTTTTTCTTTTCTTTTCTTTTCTTTTTCTCCCTCAGTCGTCTCTAATATCAAAGCTTTCTCTTTTTTATCACTTTTCCCATCTTCTTTGCTGACAAGAAAAACAAAAGTGAGACAAAAGAAGCCATCATGAGGCTATGATGAGTATATGATAATGTTCATCTGTAATTGTGCATCCCATGCAGGGAATGACTCAAGCATATGGTGGGAGGGCCCTCCCCCCTCCAATTTTTTTTTTTTTCTACTTACATATGCATCTTTTTGTTTTGAAATTTTTTTACTATGGTCCCTTCACGTTTAATTTTGGCCCCCTTCTCTTTATTGTGTTTGTTCCCATATTTTTCATACAACATTTTAATTTCACCATTTCTCTTCATCCCATATTTCTTAGTAATTTTATATTTTTAAAATTTAATTTATTGATTATTATTTCGGCGCCCTTGAAAACCCTTTCTGCGTCCAATCCTGATCCCATGCATGTCTTATTGTAGAGAATAAAGAAAAAAGATTTTTTTTTTCTTTATCTATCTTTACAGTTTTCACTTGTTCTAGGCAGTCAAAATGGCAAGAGAAATGCAAGAGAGAGAGAGAGAGAGAGAGAGAGAGAGAGAAATTCTGGGTTTTGTAGGTTTGTGTGTTTCTGTGTGTGGTATAGAGACTGAGCTTTCACATCATGCCCTAGCTAAGGGTCCTGAGGAGAGAGAGGGTTGGCTGACATTGTCCTTCACCAAATTCGCTGACCCTGTTGTCTACTCGGCATTTAAAGCGGGGGGCTGTGTACTACTTGTATGTGTTGTATATTTCTTTTATTCTTATTATTGATCCTATACCAATGGTGTTTTGTATTTTTCAACTCTCATTGCCTTTGCTAGCATTTATATGTTATGTTATGCTCTCTCTCTCTCTCTCTCTCTCTCTCTCTTTGTGGACCCATTTCTCCCTCTTTCAAAATTTTGTTATCCATCATCATGCTTCAAAGTTTTATGTATGGTCTTTTTCACCTCCCATACCCATATTTTCATGCCACTCTTATGGGATTCCATACCATACCATACCATGCATACACATTACATTACTTTCCCTTGATTTTTATTACCTTAGATCTCTAAGCTCTACTTGTTTATCAGCTAAAAGATCCATTAACTAATCCAAGATTATTTAAGTTAGGACACACATGTCTTAAACCCTGTAATACAACAATAATTAAACCTTAACTTCAAATTAATTAAGATTAATTATATGAATCTATTTTCATTGTTCAGCTTTATTTAAAAAGCAGTTTCACATCAATATTCAAAAATTATAAATTTTTTGATATAACTCTCCACATCATTTTAGGTGTTCTCTTTTTTTTTTTTTTAATCTTTTCTTACCTTGTGTTAGAATTGACATAATTAATAAAGTCATTTCTGAAGTGTAAATTTTCGAGTTTAAATTTTAATTGAATTTATATCAATGAAAATATTATTATAATTATTTGTAGGGTGTGCAAAAGCTAACTTGTAACTTACGTGGGAAAAAAAGGCTTATGATACGACCATGCAGTGGAGGCCCAAACAGTTGGAGCTAATATGTTGAGATCAAATATGTGTTGCATTGGACTATGAGCCCAATATTAGACTGAGCGTAGCGTTCTGTCTTTATAATATGTTAGCTTTTAGAAATTCGCAGCTTTCTCAACATAAAAAGGTTCAAGGACTCTAGCTCGGTCCATAGTCTAGTCATTCACGACGAACAATAAGCCTACCCAGTTGGTCCAGAGTCTAGACTACACCACGAAGCCCAGCTCTCATAATTTTAACCAATCAAACTAACCTCCCCACCAACCCAATTGGGCAAAATTGAATTAAGGTTTCGCATTTATATTGATAAATATTTTCTCATAATTTTATCATACATTTTTTTTTCAAGAATCTGCATTTTTTTTTTTTTTGTCTTCTTTAGTGTTTCATGGTGATTCTAATGGTTCTGGACCTTAGTCTTGGTTGGGCCTTGTCTGGTTGACTAGAAACCAAATGGCCCAAATAGGTTGACCTGGAAACACTGCATTAGGGGCTGTGATCCAAGTAGAGTATATATATCTGTTTCCGAAGCCATTCAAAACTCTCAAAGCCGACTCTGAGGGGTTTCTAATTGTCCCTCACTTTCTCCTTTCCAAATTTCGCCTGCCGTTTGGGTCTTCATATCAATCGGGTAAATATTCCTTTCTGTTGCCTCTTGCTTTATTTCCCGTTTGCTTCCCGCGAGTTGATTAATAGCTCTGCATCTGGCCGGTTCTGTATGCATGTCCGTTTTTGTTGTTTTGGTGGATGTTCCCTGCTTATTTTTTTATAGCATTAATGGTTAGTTACTACAAGAAAGATGAGATTTTTTGGAATGCTATTCTAAAATTTGTTTAGACAATGATTGACTTTTTTGGTTTGAGTTGGGATTTTTGAAATATTATAGTTGCAAGCTAATACTTCTTGCTGGATGGTTGCATGATTATTTAATAGGCTAAGCAGCATAACAATCATTAAGTATGTTCTGGATTTGAACATGTATTGCTGCTGATTTTTTGCCCTTCAATTTTCCTATCTTAGAACTTGTGTCTTAGAAATGCTACATATTTGATTGATACTTGCGTATTTCAATATCAGTTAGCTATCTGCTTTGTATAGTGTTTGGAACCAATGGGTTAGCTTGCTTGTTTGCACTCCTTTCTCCTTAAGCGCTTCGTATTCCTCTTGTTCAGTCCAAAAATATTTAATATTATCATCATTGTTTTGTTTTATTTTCACTAGCCATGGCTGAAGCAGCAGGCATGTTTGTGATTCGTCAAACCATTGGAAGTGTTTTATGTTGTAAATGTGGCATTCCCATGCAACCAAATGCTGCCAACATGTGTGTTAAGTGTTTGCGCTCAGAAGTGGATATCACTGAAGGTTTGCAGAAGCATGTAATCATTAGACATTGCCCTGAATGTGATAGTTATTTGCATCCACCTAGCACTTGGATTAAGGCCCAATTAGAATCCAATGAGTTGTTAGCATATTGTACAAAAGGACTGAAGTTAAGAGGAGCTAGGATGGTACATGCAGAATTTGTTTGGACTGAACCACACTCCAAGAGGATCAAGGTCAGGCTGAGAGTTCAAAAAGAGGTTCTTAATGGTGTGGTACTCGAACAAGCATATGTTGTTGAGTACTTTAAGCAAGAATCCATGTGCGAGACTTGCTCAAGGATTCAGGCCAATCCTGAGCAGTGGGTTGCTTCTGTCCAACTCCGGCAGCATGTTTCTCATAGACGTACATTCTTTTACTTGGAACAGCTAATTTTGAAGCATGATGCTGCAGTCCGCGCAATTAAGATCAAGCAGATGGACCAAGGTATTGATTTTTTCTTTGCCAATCGAAGTCATGGTGTGAAATTTGTCGAATTTGTTGGTAAAGTTGCTCCAGTGAGGAGTCGCCATGACAAACAACTTGTGTCTCATGATACTAAGAGCAACAAATATAATTACAAGTATACTTTCTCTGTTGAAATCTCCCCAATTTGCCGTGAAGATTTGATCTGTCTACCTCAAAAAATTGCAGTTAGTTTGGGGAATCTTGGTCCCCTTGTAATCTGCACAAAAGTGACAAACATCATAGCTCTGTTGGATCCTTTTACTCTTAGGCAATGCTACTTGGATTCTGATCAGTATTGGAGGGCATCCTTTGAGTCTTTACTCACTAGCCGGCAGCTTGTGGAGTATATC
Source organism: Hevea brasiliensis (assembly GCF_030052815.1). Classification (NCBI taxonomy): domain Eukaryota; kingdom Viridiplantae; phylum Streptophyta; class Magnoliopsida; order Malpighiales; family Euphorbiaceae; genus Hevea; species Hevea brasiliensis. The sequence goes on from NC_079508.1 coordinate 61,115,117, forward strand.
GTATTAGATGTTGAAATTATTTCTCCTGAAGTTAATAATGGGGGCTCAAGGTATGCATTAGCTGAAGCCCAGGTTGCCCGTCTGGCTGACTTTGGGAAGAATGATACTATTTTCTTTATAAAAACACATCTAGGCCATATTTTGAAACCTGGTGATCAAGCCCTTGGTTATGACCTCTATGGCGCTAACAGCAATGATATTGAACTGGACAAGTACAAAGGTCTGGTCCTCCCTGAAGCAATTTTGATAAAGAAGAGCTATGAGGAGAATCGCCAGAGAAAACTTGGGAAACCTCGTGCCTGGAAGCTCAAGTCCCTGAACATGGAAGCTGATGACTCAGGAGGTAGACACGACCAGGAAAAGACGAACACGGAATATGAAGAGTTCTTGAGGGATCTGGAAGAGAACCCAGAGTTGAGGTTCAATATATCATTGTATCATAATAAAGAATATCAGCCTTCAGAGATGGCATCCATGACTGATGGTGAAGAGGTACCTTCTGTTCCATTGGACGAGTTACTGGCTGATCTTGACATAAGCGATATGGAAGATGGGGATAATGACATGAGGGAATGAATGTTAAGCATGTTATTTTAAGATGGCATTTGTCTCTTTATAAGCTGGACAAACTATTTTATAAGTTTTAAAAATAAATAAATAAATTTATTTATAATATTTTTATAATTTATAACTTGAGTTTGTAAAAAAAATAAATTGAAAAAATTAATTTTTATTTTTTTCTTATAAATATTTTATTTATAAACTAATTTGATTAAATATTTTATCATATCCTCCTTATTTAATTTTTAAAATTTTATTATAAATTTCACTTAAAATTTTTTTAATTATTTCAATAATAAATATATAAACTCAAATTAACTTATAAATATTAAGTATTTAAAACCTAATTTTTATAAGTTAGGTCAAAATATCTTTTGAATTTCACTTGAAATGATACAATGATATTTAATTAGAGTAGTTTTATATTATTTGCTACGCTTAACAAATGATGATTTCTTATTACGTAATGTTGCTTTCTGGGCAAATTGATCCCCATGAATATTAGAGCGGAAAGCCAGCTTTCTTATTAAATAAAGTTTGCATCTACCAAAATAATTAGAGGGTATTTAGTTTAATTTATAAATCAGTTAAACTTACTTATAAGTAGAAAGTCATAAGTAAATTAGTGTTTGATTTGGTTTATAATTTAAAAAATCTACTTAAAATAAGTTAAAGTAGGGGTGAGCGTTCGGTTCAAACTGAATAGAATTGAATTGAATCGAATTAAATCATAAAAATCAAATTATATATTTTAGAAATCAAACTGAACCGAAATAGATAAAAAATCGAATCGAATCGAACCATTTTATTTCAATTCGGTTCAGTTCAAACCGATCGATTTTGATTTTTGATTATTTTTTTAATTTAAACTTGATTTTTAAGTTGTTTGGTCTAATTTTGATTTTAGTTTGAACCTAATAACCATTAATCAATGAAATTAAACAATATATATATATATATATATATATATATATATATAATTATATATAATTCATAAATTCCTCATAAAATAAATCAATTTAAAAATCGATTCGATTCTATTTGGTTTGACTTGAATATATATAATTACTATTCAGTTTGGTTCGGTTTAATTGATTTTTTTTCTTCAAAATAGAATCGAACTGAAATAACCAAAATTTTTATAATATAAAACTGAACCGAACTGAATTATTTTAAAAATCGAACTGAATTACCTAATTAAGGCAGTTCAATTTGATTTATTCGGTTTGAACCGAATAATGCTCACCCTTAAGTTAGAGGTTAAATATGAATACCTTATTTATAACTTATCTATTTATTTTAAAATTATTTTTTGATCAAATAAAAAATAGTATTATCCTAATAATTTTTAAAAATATCAATAATATTCTCATTTTAACAACTAAAACACTTGATTACATATCATTTCTAGTAATTTTAATGGATTAAATTACTTTTAATCATTCTTTAATTAAATACTTAAACAATTTCAAAGTTATTTTTAAGTAATTTTACTAAATAATTAAATATCTATTTTTAATTTAACTCAAAAAATAAAAAAAATATATTATAAATTAAAAGTTAAGAGTAAGTAGTCAAATTAAATATTTTCTTAAAAATATTAAAAATTTTATTGAGGTAGTAAAATAATTATAAGCAAGGTTGGTTATCCAAGATTTTTTTTTTTAAGCCTTAAATTAAACTGTTTAAATTCAATTTGATTGATTTTTATCCTTTAAATTGCCTTTAAATTTACATTAAATTTCATTAATATTATTTTTAATGGTAAATATTTTCTTAATAAAATATTATTTTTAGAACATATTAGAAAGTTAAACTATAAACTTGTAAAAATCTATATAATAAGGATATTTACATTAACAAAATTCACCATCTCCCATCTTACAGATTTAGTTCTCACACCTATCTCCTACCTTTTCAAAATCTATGAACTTTTTAAATAGTTTCTTTCAAATCATGTATAACCTCATTTGATCATCCATTTACAGAGGGTATCTAACTCCCTTAGTTTCAAGTCTCTTCTGCACTCAAGAAAAGAAAAAAAGGTAAACCTTCGAAGTCGTACTACCCTCTCAAATCCCTTCCAAATCAAAGCCACTCCCTATTGTAATCCAATCCATCAACCTCTAAAATGGGTCACATTAATGTTTCGGCCCACTATTTATATATAATCAAGCCTTTCCAAGAATTTGCTATGGAACTTCACCAAGAATTTGCCAATTGATGTGATTAAAGAAAGCATCTTTACTTGCATTTCTTTTTTAAGATAAATTATAGGTGTATTCAGCGTATTAAAAAAATAATAATATATTTATTATTATATTTAAAAGTGTAAAATTTGTTACTTTATAAATAAAGATGCACATATCGACAATATTTAATAATTTACTTTTTTTTATATTTCTTTTTAAAAAATCATTTTAAGTAACTATCCATGTATCGTTTCTTATTCTACTTCTTAGGAAAAAAAAAGGCTAAATTAATTTTTTTTAATTTGGAGAAATTAATATATTATTATGTTGAAAATAAGAAATAAAAAGAAAACATTGCAATGACATCATGAGAAGTTTTTTCATTATAAAAACGATCAAATAATAATTACAGATTACTAAATTAGTAATAACTCTTAACGTTGGGTTTCTCCATCTTATAAACAACCAATGAAACCTTAAGCCCTCAGTTCACCCACACACCATAAAACCCCTTCGTGTCATAAGAAATTTCTGTTGCATTTTTTCTTTTTCAAGAGATTCTGTAAGATCACACAAAACCAAGATGGAGTCTTCCCAGTTCTCAGAGCAATTGCAAACCCAAGCATACGAGATTTTGAGCTCCAATGATGTCAAACCAATGGAAACCCTCTTTTCTCGTCTGCTTTCTCCTCAAGAACCACAAAGATCCTATGCCCATAATCTCCTCCTCTGTTGTCAAGATCACCACCCATGTCTTCTTTTTATAAAGCTTTTTTATCTTCTTAGATATGCCTCTAACATTGACATCCGTGCAAATTCCGCCCGTCTCCTCAGGTTTGTCCAAGTCCAAAACTTGTGGCCTAAGTTAACTCCTCAGGCTCAAGTTAATATGAAAACCCAAATTCTTGATTGCCTTCAAACAGAGGATTTTATGCCCTCTTTAAGGATTCTTTGTGGGATTGTATCTGATATAGCCGGTGAAGTTTATAAAGGTCAAGACCAATGGCAAGAGCTTCTTGATTTTTTAGGAAGGTCTCTTGCATTGGAGAATGACAAGTATCAAGAAACTGCTTTGTTAGTGTTTGCCTATATGCCATATGATTGTAAGAGGTTGATCTGTGAAGCTTTATTACCTCGAATTGAGCTTTTACATGGGGGGCTTTTGCGTGCATTGGCTTCAAAAAATGTTGATGTAAAAGTTGCTGCTTTTGGGGCTGTCATTAGTTTACTGCATTTGTTTTCAGGGTCTTTAGGGCGTGATTGGTTCAATGACTTGTTACGGGCAATGATGACGGGAGTGTTTGGTCTATTGAAAGGTGAAAAAGAGGAGTGTGCTCAGAAGGGTCTACAGGAGTTAACTAAGTTGGTGATGGAAGAGCCTCAAATCTTGAGGCCTTACCTTAATAATTTAGTCTCAGACATGCTTCAACTTGCTGAGAGTAGAATACTTAAGGATGAAACGAAACATTGTGCAATTCAGTTCTTGATGACCATGGTAGAAGCCAAAGGTTTGGCACCGGCAATGCAGATGCTGTCTTCTGAATGTATGGTCGGGTTGTTCATTGTCCCAATGAGAATGCTTCTTGGTATCCAAGATGCCGTTGCGTGGTATGAGATGGGAAGTGTAGAGAGTGATAATGCAGGGCAAACAGACACCTATAATTATGGAATCAAGTGCTTGAACCAGATGTCAATAGTTTTAGGTGGAAAGAATATAGTGCCCATTGCCTTTAAACTTTTGCCTATGTATATGGGCGCACTAGAATGGCAGAGACGTCATGCAGGAATTACCATGCTTGGTGTGATTTCTAAGGAGTGCTCAGATGAAATGGTAACAACTAACAATATTTTCTTCTTTTTGCAGTTGTAAAGCTTGATTTGGCGCTAGCTTTAAATAGTTCAATGAATCTAGAATCACATATTCCTTTACAGTTGATACTATTACATAATGCGCCAGAGCTCCCATGCTGATTCAGTTGATTTTATATTTGTTATGAATTGATTAAAGAAACTTTTTTGAACTTGTTGTGCGCCTCATGTTCCTTTATACTGCTGCAGATAATGATGGAAGATTATTTGCAGCAAGCTGTGAAAATAATTTTGACATCATTTCAAGATTCACATCCCAGGGTTTGTTGGGCGGCTTTTCATTTTATGCAGTTGCCCACAGATCTGGTTGGCGCAATTCAAATTCTTCATCATCCAAGGATTGTGCCTGCACTTGTTGCTGCAATTGACAAAAAACAAAATCCTAGAGTGGAGGTATGCAAATTATGAAAAAGTATTGATTGTGTGCAATGCAGTTGATTTCGTTTTATTGTGTGAGTGCATGGATCTGGAAAAAGGAGGGGAGGGAGTACACTTGATTATGTGATCTGATGAGTTTGGGTGTGTTATACACTTCGTTAAAGTTAATCTGACTCTGCTGTCTATGCATCCACTAAGGGATCAGTTAACAATTCTCAATCTAAGACAGATTGATTTCTTAAGGAAGTTAGGTTGATTTTGATAGTGGTTTGCTATCAATTTTGTTATGCTCTTAGGTTTAATATTTTCACTTTTTTGGTGGTATATTGGAGATTCAGTGATTTGTAGGAAAATGAGAAGTTTAGGTTTAATGATTATCGGATAATAGTTATTATTATTTTTTTTTTTTTTTGCTGCTATTTGGTAAAGGTGCCTGAAACCCTGTAATAACCTTGCTTGCATTCTTCTTTCTTTGTGCTTTACTTAAGTAAGAAGCTGTAATAGAAAAGTTCCCAGAGGAATGACGATTAGAGACTGTGAATATATCTTTTTGATGCTTGAACATGGAACTTAGATGGCCACATCATTAAAATGTAAAGATGAGTTGATTAAATTCAAAATATATGTGGTATCAAAAACTGAAACATTATCTCATGAAGATACAGTAGTTAGAACTGAGAAGTCTTGAATAATCAAACATCACAATCTTGACTTCAAGGAACAATTAAGTTTTTGTTTTGATTCTAGAGAACGTGATTGCTAATATTCATCTGCTTTTCTTCTTTTATTTGTTATTTGTTGAATAGCTGCTCAATCTTATATAGTCTTCATTCAAATTATTATTACTTCTGAATTTCTTTCATAATTTGTTTCTCCCTATCAAAATGTCCCATGCAGGTAATGATTCTGGATTATTTACTTTTAAGTCTTTTCATCAATAGACATGTCTCTTTCTTCATTTGACTTACATTAGGTTTTTCCTTTGCATTTGTGTTACAGGAAGAAGTTGCCTCAGCACTGTTCTTCTTTGTGAAGAGCATCTCACAAGATTGCTTAATTATATACATTGATTTGAATATTATATTAAGAAAATTGCTTGCACTGCTGCAGGTAAAATATAATGTCATCATTCTCATCTGAAAATCCAAATGTACCTGTGCAAAACTATGCATAAGAATAAAAGAGCATGCTAGGAATACAACAAACATCTCTTGCATGATGCATATGGAAGTCATTGCAAATGCTCAAAGTTTTCACCATTCCAGATAATCTATTCTTGTATGAGTTGATTCACCAATTCATTTAGAAGAGCCAAAAAACAACATTTTGAACCTTCGTTTGCTTATTAATGCTCAAATAGGTTTAGGTTTACACTTGTAACTCAATAGAATATTGTCATATTTCATTGGTTTTACCTTCTGTCATCTGGATGAATTTTTACCTTATAATTTACACAGGGTTGCTGGCCCACCCTCTTATGTTCTGCATGCAGGGTAATAGCAGAACTGACAAATGCAGATCCATTGCATTTCGGACTTTCAATACAATGGTAAAACAATGGCACGGAGTATGTGTCAAGTAAGCTCTCAGTCTCAGTGATTGTTTCCTCCCTCTCCAACTCATGTAATTAGTGGTTATGAATGGGTCCCTGCTCCACAAGTATTACAACCTTATTTTCTTGGTAGGCACTGTGCTGATTATCTTCCGGTCTTATTAGAAGCTTGCACTGACAAGAATTCAGAACTGAGAAAGGTCTCATCTTTGCATCAGCCTTTGTTTGTACTGTTTCATAATTTCTTGTATCCCCAAATTTTACTCTCTTTGTATTTTGTGGTAAGACTTTAACTGTTTCTTTGGTATTTATTTATTTTTTAACTTCTGTAATTCTTTCAGGAAGCTATATGTGGAATCCGGATTTGTGCAGAGTTTGGTGGATCTCAATTTAAACATTTTATTAAAAGTATCTTGGTTTTCCTGCTTTTGCATCAGTGGTTCCTTCCATGTTGGCTCAAATATTTTGAATATACCAACATATATTTGCAAATTACAGGTGCTCTGTCAAAACTAGGTGTTGTAATGGCATGTCCTAATCGATCATGTATGGAGGATTTAAAGGCATCTGATATTGCAGTTTCTGCTATTGGAAAAATATGTGAGTTTCATCGTGATGTCATAAATGCAACTGAGGTATTGTTTTGCCACTTCCATCCATTGTCACAAAAATTGATGATTTTGACTATTGAGAATATTTTTGTTGATTTTTACTTTCTACTTGCTGCTATTTTGTGGCACACCTTAGGTTTGGCTATCTTGATTGATTTATTGTTATAGCTTGTTTTCTTCACCATTTAGCTGCAAGCGTACACATAATCTCCCTCTTAATTTTTAGTTTTGTCCCTTTCTGGCCTTTCCTTTGATTGAGTTGGACGGTGACAGTGGTAGAAGCATGGTGGAAAGGGCAAAGGAGTTTGAGGTATTTGAATATTGGATCTCAAGTTTGACTCCTCCAGACTATAATAGCATATAGTTTGTGGATGATTGCGCTGTCAGATTTCAGTAAAAAGTGGGCATGTGGACCTGAGGGGAGGGGGTGGAAAAGGTCCTTGTTAGTATATTGGCATGGCGTCCTCTCATTGCTGCTCTAGTTAGCTGTCATCCTTATAACAGGACAGTACTGCCTGGTAGCTACAGTAAAACTGCCTTACCATTAGAACGGGGTATTAAGTATTCTTAGTATGCCCTAATGCAAGAGCCAAAAGCGTAGGGAGCTTATTTGTCGAATGTGGAGTCAAAAGCATATATAATCTTTGTAAGGTTTTGTATGGATAGGCATGGATCTGATAGAAAGCATTCATATTTGAATTTTTTTTCTTTGGTTGGACAGATTTATGAATAGAGATTAGATTCATGAATTTAGATGAATACTTGTTTGAGCACCAATTTGAAATAACTACTAGAAGGTGTCATTCAAATACACTTTCAACATTTTGTTGAAATATATTTTTCTTCTTATCGTTTTAAGTCTAAATATTGATGAATACTCTTTAAATTAAAAACTCAGAATTCAAATCCTTGAATTTAGGATTTCCTATTCAGGCGCAGCTTAAATTTAAACTGTGTTCAGATAGCTAGGTAAAGGTTGCCAATTGCAATTCTGATTTGTGGTCTAGGAGATGCATCTGTTTGCAATTCTCACTTGAGGATCTTGTCAAGCGACTCAAAACTTCTTGAACTGGGATTTTTGGTCTCGCAGAATATGTTGAAGCTTTGAACTGGACCTCTAAGGCAGAGGACTGCAGAATCCATCCCAGAAAAGTTATATGAATGTTTTACTCGTGTTGCTGGGAAAATGATGCAGCCCATCACATTTAGTTGGAAAAATTAATATGAAGGGAAATCTGTGGATAGATAAAGAGGAAAAAAAAAGGCACATTTCATATTCACTCATGTCTTCAGTGGTGTATTTTATCCAAACTCCCAATATCCCACACACTTGGTGTCAATTCCATCTTTCAAAGAAAGGTATTCTGGAATTTATTGAAAATGTCCACTATGCATTGCAATGGGACAGAACTTCAAAGTTCTCTATGAGCTTTTTAAGCCCAGTCCTGCAATTAATTTAAAGCAGCAGATTTATTAGTGCTCTAAGAAATTAGCTTTTCAGACAATATAATGCAATGGATGTTACAGTTTTGAACCTTTTGGTATCATAGTCTGTTTACCTTTGTCAAGTCATTCTTGAATAATTTATTTGCCTTACCTCATTATTAACCAATCATTTGCTATTCTTTCTCCTTTGAATCTTGTATGCTGTTATAGGTCTACTACTAACATTGTGTCATCCTTGATATATCTTCTCATCGGTATTCTGCTAGGCAATATCAAGCAATCAGTTTATTGATCAGGTTAATCTTTGACAGCTTGTTCCCACCTGGTTAAGCTTCTTGCCTATCAAAAATGATTTAACTGAGGCCAAATCTGTGCATGAGCAGCTTTGTTTAATGGTTGAAAGGTAACTAATTTTTCATCTTACAATGTGGTGTATGTGTGTGTGAGAGCGTGCACACATTATTTATATAAACCAGCTATGTTTCACTGTTTGTGCACCATGTATGCTTAATTATTCCAAACTTCATGCATTTCTACTTATTGCTGAAATTAGTAGCATGGCTTCATTTAATTTTCAGGTTAGACAAGGAACTTCTCGGGCCTAGTTGCGAACACCTTCATAAAATTGTTGTTGTTTATCTTGAGGTAAATTCCCATTTCCTATTTGTTTATTTATATATGTTTCTTCTGGCATGTTATTTTGGGTGCTCTTCTTTTTCCTCATATTGCATTGCTTTTCTGATAGAAAATTTTTGCCTTATGCTAATATTAAGTGAAAGCAATAAATAGAAGACTTTATTTAAAATATTCTTATTTTTGTCTTATGATATGCAGTAGATTTTTTTTTTTAATTCAATTTTATTAGCTCTCTGTTTGTTGCTTGCCCTTTCCTTTTTCCCCTATAGGTTATTAGTCAGGGAAGCAATTTGGCCACAACAGACACTGTGAGACAAATGAGAGATTTGCTAAAGCAAATATGGACAATATTCCCACATGCTGTGTTGGATCCAATCTTGTCATCATTGAATGCCATGCAGCGAGAGGTGCTAGCAAATGTTGTTGGCTTTTCATCTAAATCATCAAAGTTTTCTTTACAGAGTAATTTCCCATAATATCCACAGAAGAGTAGTTTCTGTTACTTCATTGTTAGCAATTTGTGAATCCATACAAGGTAGAGAAGAGTGTTTTTTTTTTTTTTTTTTTTTTTTTTTCAGAACAGCAAGGTGTTACATGTACAGTCTGGAGAGAACCAGTCTGTACAGTGTGTTTCATTACATACAAGTCATGGTTACCTCATGCAGGAAGGTCTTCTAAAACTGTAGATATATATATATATATATATTAATGAATCATCTCAAATTCAATGGGATTCAAATTTGATATCTAGTGATGCAATAATAATAATAATAATAATAATTATTATTATTATGAATTTCAGAAGTTTTCAAGAAGGAAAAGTGGCGAAGTTTTAAACGGCTAAACTTTCATATCATAAGAGTTAAGAAAAATATTTATCAATAAACATGAAAATTTTATTGCATTACTACTGAAAGTCTGCCTTTAATAACCCACATGGGCTGCCTCCTTGGCTATAAGAGATGTCGATTGGGCTCTGCCTTCTCCTCCTCTGTTCCTTCTCCCAGAGTCACTAGAAGCAGAGTAGTGATGCTACCCTGTGTGATTTGGTGGTCAGCTGAGTTGTGGATCTCCTTCCTTCTGCCTTGTTCAGGCTTGCGCTTAGAGTTTCAGATACAGTCTTGTTAAGGTTTTAAAGGTTCTCTCCTAGAGACTGCTTATCACAATGAAAACGGCCAGTGGCAGGAGCCAGAATTGAATTTTTGGTTGATGGGGCAAAAATCCTATCTTCATGTATTTATTAAATATTTGAAAAAAAATATTTTTTATTTACAAAATATTGTATCATTAGCAAATCAATAAATAAATACATTATTTAACAAAGTATGTCAAAATTTTAATTTATTAACTTCATTTTTAGATGAAATGTAGATTATTTAATTATATTTTCATTATATTTTCATGAAAAATGGACAAAAAATAATTATATATTTATATAATATATTTTTAATTATATATTAAATATAAATATTAATAATTATCAATCAATTAAAATATATAAGTAACATGTTCTTATTAAATATGATTTTTTTTTTTATTTTAACTCATACATTATAATTAGACAATGTAATAATTTTGATTAGCAGATTTTCAAGTTATTTTTTTAATAAATAATTAAATAATTATAAAACTTTAATATATTCTAAATAAAATTTTGGTACTCATATATAAAATCTTATATAGATTATGGAAAAATTTTTTAATAAAAGTATTGAATAAAATTCAATGAAGCATTAAGAAAAATGTATATTTATAAAAAAAATTTAACAAAAACTATTAGTACTTAAAAAATTTCAGCGGGTCAATCGACTCCACTAGTAAGTCACGGCTCTACCTTTGAAAGCTGCGGCAGGCGCAACCTGAGGTTGTACAGCCCTTTTGCTTAGCTTATAATTTTCTTTGGGTTTACGGGCTCTATAATTAGTTGGGTAGTGCAGCTGCTGTTGTTTTCGCTTCTAGCCTAAATTGGCCAATTTTGAGGCTTGGGCCTTGTAATGAAATCTAAATCAATTAAATTATCTTTAAAAAAAAATTCCTATCCACATGTTTTAAGGTCCAAAGCAACCCACATATCATCTTCTCAAGCAAGACAATAAGCAATTCCCCCATTACATTCCTCTCCCTGGCAGCAAAACAACAACCCAAAAATGGCTGAAAACCCAATTCGTTTTGGTATCATGGGATGTGCAAAGAGAGCAAGAAAATTGGCAAGTGCCATAGACCTAGCCCCCAATTCAACTCTCTATGCTATTGCTAGTGGCTCACTGGAAAAGGCTCAGTTATTTGCCACTGAGAATGAATTGCCTAAAACCATCAAGATTTATGGTAGCTATCAAGAATTTCTTGATGACCCTTCCATTGATGTTGTTTACATGCCATTGCCAAGTAGCCTTCATCTCCAATGGGCTGTCTTAGCTGCCCAGAAGAAGCATCATTTGCTGCTGGAGAAGCCACCTGCACTTGATGTGGTTGAGCTTGATGAGATTTTGGAAGCATGTGAATCCAATGGCGTACAATTCATGGATGGATCTATGTGGTTGCACCACCCTAGGACTGCCAAAATGAAGGAGCTTCTCTCTGATCCCAAGCTAATTGGACAACTTGAATTTGTAAGTTCATTCTTCTATTTTCTTTTAATGTTGGCCTAATTATTCTAAATATCTTGAATTAATGCGATTTACTTATTAAATAATAAATTAAGCCCTGCTTTGATTGTTGCTGTGATGATACTCAGATTCACAGCACATCCACAATGTCACCACCGCCAGAATTTTTCAAGGACGATATAAGAGTAAAACCAGACATGGATGCTCTTGGTGCACTTGGTGACTTAGGCTGGTATTGCATTGGAAGTGTCTTGTGGGCTAAAAACTACAGACTACCAAATCTAGTCACTGCTTTACCTGGTGTCATCAAGAACTCAGCTGGAATCATCTTACAATTTTCAGCCTCCTTACACTATGATGAGCCAGACCTGTTCAAGACAGTTGCTATCATCCATTGCTCTTTTCTCTCCCATTCATCCATGGACTTGAAAATGATCGGTTCGAGTGGATCGATCCATCTCATGGACTTCATCATCCCATTCCAGGAGAATTCTGCTTCCTTTAGCATCACATTGCTTGCAAAGTTTGTGGATCTCCACATTGGGTGGAATGTGAAGCCTGAAAAGGTTGTGGTGGCTAATGAACTACCACAAGAGGCTTTGATGGTTCAAGAGCTTGCTAGGCTTGTAGAGGATATTGGGAAATCCGTGTCTTGTCCTGATAGAAAATGGCCTCAGATTAGCAGAAAGACTCAATTAGTATTGGATGCAGTTAAGAAATCTATTGATCTTGGTTGCAAACCTGTTTATTTGTAATTATTCTCATGTTATGAGCTTATTTATAAATAAAAATTGTAAAAAAAACGTAGAGTTTTGTCTCAATATATACTTTGTTTCCTACTATTTTATAATTAATTTTTTTAGTTCCTGAGATTTATTAATGGATGTAGAAAAAATTATTGGCAAAATATGTAATTTTGGTTATGTATTTATTTGAAAAGTTCAATTTAGTTTAATTTTTAACTTTTATTCAAATTAGTCAGAAATTTAAACTTAATTTAATTTTTGAGTTAAATTTTTTGATTTATTGATTTAAATAAAAAATCAAAATTTATAATTTTTAAAATTTTAAATTAAAATTTTTTATTTATTGATTTAAATAAAAAAATTACGAGACTTAATTTTTTGATTTTTTTTTAATTTTTAGATTAAATTAAATTTAAATTAAAAATTTTAAATTAAATTAGACAAAAATAAAAAAAATTAACTAAATTAAACTTGAGCCGTAATTGAGCTTTAAGCCGAAAATTATTGTCTATTGAGGTTGGAGTTAATTTCAATTAACCAAACCTGTGTTAACGAGTCATGGATGAATTAGTCAAGAATTATAGATTCTAGAAAAATTAACAAAAAAAAAAATTTGAATCAAATTCTAATAGCCCTTAATAGAATGTATTTGCAAAAATTATATAGAGTGTGATCGATAAATTTAATAGTTCAATCACATATCCATTCAGTTAGAATTTTTTCCAAAAAAGAATATATATATATATATATATATATATATATATATATATATATATATCTTCAATTGGGCCTCCATAAAATTCCAGATTAGTTCATCATGCCATGGGCTTGTACGGAAAGGAGCAATGCAATTGCGCCCTGAAACAAGGTGGTCTTGAAAAATGGGGTAAAGAGTAAATTCTTGGAGCCCCATCCACAGGCTGAGGGCTCAAGCAAGATCAGACTAATAGAAGCTAAGGAAGAAATTAATTATGTGCCGCTTGCGAGCGTTATGCTTCATGGTTTAAATGAAGAAGGAAAGCAATGAAGGCGTGTGGGCATTGTCAATAGCGTACAATTACTTTTACAATCATACACACCACTGCTGGAATGCCAATCAGGATTAGAAAGTATATATGCATTTGTGCTGTCAGGATTAGAAAGGATCTATATCTTATTTCTACTAAAATAAATGAATGTATGATATTGTGTGGTCTTTTTGCTGAAGTACAGGGGAGTGCATAATAGATAAATTGACCCCGTCTCTGATTGCAAAATTTTAGGGGACCACAGACAATATTCTGTTAAAAGTAAAATCAATTGATTGTTTACTGAATTAAATCTAAATGCAGTCAATATTTTGTGACACAAAAAAAAAAAAAAATTCTTTTGCTGAATATACATAATACGAAATACAGCCAAATGATCCTGTCCTGAGCTAACGTCCGAAAATAGGTGTATCAAGAAACTTTCAGCGACGTTGGCGGGAACGGAGATCATATTTCCTTGTCATGGAAGTTGTTGAAATTGAGTTCTCTCCAACTTCTTCTAAGTTATCAACTTCATCTGGTGACTCTGTTTCAAGCCATGAAGGCCAGTTGACATCACTATCGGTTTCCCATGACAACTCTTTATTCCTTTGCATGTCATTAACTTTGTCAATTAATGTTAGTATCATCTGATGATTCATAACTTCGTAGTCCCTGGAAAAGTTATGAATAATTTCTTCAAATACAGGAATTCTGAGTACATATTAACCAACTCTGGTATAATTCTTCATTTACAAACCTGTATGTGTAAATGGAGTGTAGAAGCTGAATGGATGAGAGAAGCACATAGAGCGACCTAACCAAATTAATTAGCCATGTTTGCTGTTCAATGTTATTTTCTGTCAGTCGGAGTATTGCAACTTCTATCAAGAACGTGGCACAGAGACCTGTGAACAACAATATATTTATTTTTAGACTAATATTTTATCTAGACTTAATTTTTTAGGATCAAGTTAAGATGGAAAGCTTACCTATGTATAGACTTGCTCTTACAGTGTATGTTTGTTTTGTGCTGGTGAACATGTAGATGATAAAGACTGACATTGTGTAGATGAAGAATACTTTAATTATTCGTGATTCAACTAACATAGCATTGTGCAGAGCAAACAGCTTATCCAGTGCTATGAACATGCTAGTTTGCTTTGATTCAAAAGCTTCCTGTAAAGTGTTAAAACCATGTAAATTATTTGTCTCAGTGTCTCAGCAAAAAACTATACTCAAAAGTAGTAAGGACTCAATGGAAACACAAACCTGAGCTGCTAATATTGACTTTGAATTTTCGATCAAGTTGTCATGTACTTGTTGAAGCTGTGCTTGCCGCTGGAGAAGCTCTTCCTGCTGTTTACGGCCATATTCTGTTAGTCTTTCAAGAGTACTCCTGTAATTTAACAATGACATCAGAAAAATACCATTTAGTCATTATAGTTTTGACAATTAATTTCAGTGTTTTGTTTTATATTTTACCTGCTCTCTACTAGTGCTTCTGATTGGAATTCAGTTAGCAGTTGTAGACCCTTGAGTGCAGTGGACTGCCCATCTAGAAGTTGATGTTGCTTGTCCAAGGATTTCCCAGCCTTATCCTCAATGTCATCAGCTGTATTCTGCAAATTTCGCATTCTTGAAGACATTGTTTCTCCAACTGTATCAATTTGCTTCTCTATTTCAGCAGCCTCAATCCTCAAACTGTCCACTTGTTGGCCCAAATTGGTGTAAGCATCATGAATGGTTGCCATCCCTTCCTTCAACTTGTCATTCATTCTTGCCTGTTCTTCTCGCAGTTCGGATTGAGAATGTGCTATTTCTCTGGATTGCTTATAAACAGATTCTGAATGACGAGATAAAACATCCATGTGATCCTTAACATCCTCTATTGTTTGAGATACATTTTGAACGTGAAAATCAGTTGAACATAAGGTCTCGTGAATCTGATTTGAGCTCTTTGATAGGGAATATGTTCTCTCTTGTATGATTTCTAGTTGGTCTGTGGTGTATTCTGCTGAATTTTTAAGATCATTCACTAGTCTTTCCATTTTATGCTTGAAGGAATGGGCCCTGACGAAAAGCAGACATGATTAAAATTTCCATTAGTTTGTGAGAAACAAACCAGAAGAATGTATGATCATAGTCAGTGAGATACTTAACTGTAACTGATAGCAGATGGAGTTTGTTTCAAGTGAGAATGCAAGAAAAACTTTATGCTCATTTTCATTTAATTTCTTGAGACAATTAATCATGGCAGATTTTGTGTCACAATGAGGAAAAGGCGGTCTTCCAGAATCTCTTTGGAAGCAATCACTAAGATGCCAAGCAAATCTTGACCGCATCTCTTCAACGGCAAGAATCTGTGAGCAGCCAGCTAAGAGCTGTTGATAAGCATTTTGCCAACAAGAATTTGAACCTGCCAATTTATTTCTGGCATTTTCAATCAGGTTCAATCCCTTCTCATCTCTAAAGCCATCCATTGAAAATTCTGCTACAGAACCAGTGGAATGATCTTTTCTCTGTGAAGGGTTATCAGCAGAGCCAGGAGTCTCTGTTGAAGAAGAGAACCAACCCCATGAACGGCACCTTGCTGAAAATGACATTAAAATCAGCAGAAAAAGAAGGAGAAGAAGATGACGACCCATTTTCAGTTTCTCTTAAACTGGAGCCTGCATTACCCTGTTAAGAATTTATTACCATATATATATATATAGAGGAAGAACTTGAAGTGCAAGAAAAGGAACAATGAAGGAATTTAGTGATAAGGGGATTCTTTTAAAAGTGAAATTACTATACGTTACGGGAAAAAAGGAAACGTTAATATGCTCTTTATTCATTTACATGGACACTCAAATAAATTAATTAACTCTTCTGTTTGAACTTAATCAGACACCCAACTTCACAATCAACCAAAAATATCATTATCATCAATGTTGGAAAATTGGGACAGATTTGCTTCGATTGACGCATGTTTTATTTTATTTTATTTTTTTTGTGCTTTTTTTCCTCAATTAAGACAACGTTTGCACTTCGTATCATATTTGAAAAGATGGTGTGATGTTGAATGATTTAATAACCTTATGATAAAATAAATATGATGGTTATTAAAATGTTTTTATTAATATTTTAAATACAAAAATAATTTGATATGTAAGAGAGAATTGAAATGTTAAAAATTATAAAGAGATAAAATATAAATACAAAATTTTAAGACATCAATTTGGTGGTTTGAAAACCTGTGATAAAGTAATGATTAAAAAATTATTATTTTATAATTAAAAAACCATCAATTTTTAAAAATAATCAAAATAAATAATTAGAGAAATTATACCATAAATTATAAAATTATGAAAAATCATGATTCAAACATAGTGTAAAGGTGTATATTTGTCAAAAACTATCTTAGAAAATCCATCTAAATTCTAAAAGAATCAGAACCACCATAATTCATTGCCCAATTCTGCTATATTTTTTCCTTTCTTCTATATAACAAAAAGTGGATTTGATGCCTATTTACCTTTTTGTCATTATACTGTACACCCTTCAATGATAAAATACACGTAATAATGTCTAAAAATCACAGAAAGCAAATAAAAAATTGATTATATGATAAGACAAAGAATAAAGATGCAAGTTAATTATTACAAAATAATTCCCTAATTATCAATTTGGAATAAACGTATCTCATAAGCCTTACAATGTCGTTATTATTACGTACCATGATGCAACAAACGAATAGAATAGCAATGCTTTTTCTATTGTTTCATAATTTTTTATCCTTAAAACATGGATAAGGGAAAAGAAAGACACAAAGAAACTCTCCTTGCCCACCAAGAATTGGTGTACGTTCTCGTTCAGAACATATGAAGAATTCCACAATAGTGGTAGTGTGCGTGAGAAAGACTGATAGAGAAATAAAGAGAGAGAGAGAGGGGAAAGAGACCTGTGAAGGGGAGTTTCAGACTTCCTGTGGATATTGTGGCCGCTGCTGCTGCTGCTGCTTTTATTTCCGCCAAACCCATGTTGTGCGTGTATATATATATATATATATATATATATATATATATATATATATATATATATATATATATATATATATATGCAAGTGGAGCACTGAACAGACATGACGATTGGAAATCATATATTAAAGGGGTGGATCTTCTTAACGGAGATTGCTTCACCTCAGATGCAATGCAAGCAAAGTATCCCTTGAAAATTTTATTTTATTTTATAAATCCCTGCTTAATTCATAACTCCCATAAGGAAAGAAAAACTCCTCCACCTTCTAATTGTTATAAGCACTGATTTCTTCGCATTAAGAGCCTATTTATTTTTTCTTTAGTTGCTAGGATTCGATTATTGTAAAGAACAAAATTAATGGAATTTAAGGAAAAAAAATTATAAAAAAATATTTTATAATTTTGACCTTTCCAAATAGAGTTTTATAATTTAAATTTTAATAATTAATATTTATAATTTGAATTTTGATAAATCAAAATCATATGGTGGATAGTTATTGACATAATTATTAGAAAAAAAAATGGCACCTCATTAACTACTAATGGCATTTAATTATTTAAATATTTTTATTGACAGACTTAATTATATGATACTAATTAATTATATGATATTAATTTATATATATATATATACACACACACAAAAGAGTCTGATTTTTCTTATCTTATTTTTCTTATCTTCACTACCAAACACGTTCATTCATGAATCGAAGGCTTCCAAATTCACCACACCATCGTCATTTAATTAATATGGGTGGACGATCACAACAAATTAATATAAGCATGTGATAAATTTTATAAAAAAAAATTAACACAAATTTAGCGAAGAAACTAGTAGCATATTATGTGAATTATTTATTATTTTATTTAATAATATAAAATAATATATATTTTTATATTTTCATAATTATATTATAAAATTATGTTAATGATAAATTTTTTAATTAATTGTTTCATATTATGATAAATAAATAAGTTAATTAATAGAATATTTTTTAATTAATTGATATGTATTAATAAAATTATAAAAAAATAAAAAAAAATCATATGAAACATGACAATTTTTAAAACATCATTATCAATTCTTATACTTTAAAAATAAAAAAAATGTTTTTAAAAATAAATTTTTAAATTTTATAAATAATTATATATATAATTTTTTTTAAAAAATAATACACCATTTTTCTAATTTAATAGATTAATTAAAAGATGATTAATTTTAAAGATATATATATATGATGACCAGAATTTTATTGTAACATCTGAAATCATAAACTTAGAAATTTTAAATTTTTTTAAAAAATATAGTAAATAGAATTTTATATAATTATTATTTTTATGTTTGGGATAAGATTTTAGTAATTAATATTTAAAAATATTTAATATGATAATTAATTTTTATATGAGAATAAAAAATAAAAAGAAGTGTATCACATGTCAAATTTTTAAATTTTATCATTAGGTGAGGTGACATACTCTTGTAAAGTAATTTTCAAGACTTGGCTTATGTATATTATAACAAAACCAATTTAGAAATAGATAAAGATAAGAAAGCTATTTTCTATAATAAATAAAAATGAAGAAATCATGTTTTACAGTTTTTATATTTTATATTTTTATTTTTAAAATATATATAATTTTTATATAATTAGTTTCAATTGAAATTTGTCTGTGAAATCTAAACTCTTGAGATGGCTCTAATATCATTAATTTTCAAAACATAATGAAAATTAACTAAAAAGTAAAAATTAAATATTAACTAATTAGCATACCATTAATTGCTAATTTACATATAAATCACATATTATATATAAAAAACTGTATAAAATGAAAAAGAATATATAGAGAGAGAACTAATCAACTACCCTACATGCACATCATGATAATTAAATTAGGAATGAATAAGACATTAAGGAATCATTTAAAAAGCTTCAAGTATACTCCCTAAAAAAAATGCTTTTAGTACTAGTATTGAGTGCTCAAAGTTCATCAACTTACATATTGAAATTCAATTAGTGCCAAAATGGGTTTTCTAATAATGATTGGATCGAGAAGAAGAAAAATCATGAAGATATATACTTCATTGCTTTTGGCATATAATATACCCTTTTAATGGACATATCACAATCTGCACAAATGCCATATGTTTATCCTCAACAAATTAAGAAAAATTAAGCGCCACACCAATAATCAAAGTAACCATCCAACACAATTAAATACTCAATCTAGCTTTAGGAAGACTACTTGTGATTATTAGTAGGGCTGTTAAATATAATATATCTGATAATGAATATATATATATATATATATATATATATATATATATATATATATATATATAATAAAAATAGAATGGTGGTGGCTGGTGGCGGTGGGTGCTTGCTGATGGATGTGGAGTTGGGGACCATTGCTATGGCGGTATGGCCCAATTTTATGTGTGAACGCCACGGATGACTAGCCACCAGGCACCGTTAATCCCTTGTAAGCCTACAATTTCTTTTTCTCATATCTCACCATTTTGACATGAACAGAATAGTTGCATTACTTACTCAGCTAGCTCTCCAACTTGAGATCTCTCTCAAAAAAACCAATAGACTTGACAATCATTTCTCTGATAGCTTTTCCTTGGTCTTTCTTGCCATTACTCTAAATGAAAGTTTTAAAATTATTAATCAAACTCAATTATTTAAGTTAAATAACCAAATTAAAAAAAAAAAACCAAAATGATTCGATTTTAAAATTTAAATTGTAATCTATACATGAATACTGAGCCCTAATGCATTCCCATTTCCATCTCAAGAAACAATGTATATGGACATGAAAGATTCTTTACAATTGTTCTAATGTTGTCTTGAGAAATGGAGTGTTTGATTGTTTTTCTTTAAGTAAGTGGCACCAGCCAAGCCATATTCAACCAGACACACATGGACATGAATATTGGAATGGTAAGTCATTGATTGCATTGGTCATCTACAGAGCTTTTTAATTTTTCTTATCACTAATTCTTTCTTTTTAGCCTTTCCTGATATTCTATAAGCATGTGTGTTAGGTTTCTAATGGCCTAACTTATAGGCATGTCGAGACTATATTTCTTATTAATTACTGCATGAACCTATATTGCCTAGGGTTAGCCAGTAGCTACCCTGTAGTATTATTATTCTTTAACCCATCTCATATGCTTTCACATTTAAGTACAATAATTTAGTTCTTGGCGTGGAATGTGGTAGGGCAGTGCAAAGTAAAGATCAAAATAATTTTTAATTGATAAATGCTTTTTTTTTTTTTAATTTATCGATGAAACTAATGACTTATCTTTCTATAAATTTCCGATCTCCACTCACATTTCTTTTTAGTCACATAGTTATTTTATCATTCTTTCTATAAATCTCCACCTAGTTGGAATCTTCATGTTAAAGAAATATTTCTATTTGGCTTAATTTTTATTCACTCTAGTTGGCGAAATGTGCCCTTTATCTTATTGCTTGATGGAGTAATTTTATGGTGAAATGGTGAACCTATATATGCAAAACTAATACATAACCCATTACAATTGTTAAAATTAATTAAAGAAAATGCATGTTGAATTTTAATTATATATATATTTTGAATTTTAATTAAATTGCCATTCCATTTAGTTGTATGAGTATTATATAATTTCTCAAGTTTATAATGCTTCAGTTCTTAGCTTATATTATTGAATTAGGAATGTTAACAATATTCTTTTGTATTTTTTATTATTAATTTCATTTTTACCTTATGTAATTTGAAATTTATTTTTTAAGTTTGGTTAAATTTGATTTTATTTATAAATTTTAGCTGTTTTATTTATCATATTAATTTAAAATTTTTAATAAATTTAAAATTTTACATTAAATAAAAAAATTTATTTGTCAATTATTTTATTATTTACTATTACATGGATTAATCAAAGGTTGAAAAAATTATATTAATACCAGATTCTATTCAATCTGTAGAATAAGTTTTAAGTTATATATATGAAGTAAAATTTAGAGTAATAATAGAAAAAGTGTATAAAAATATATATAAAAGTGTTGCTAGTATTTTTTCTATACAATTGAGTCAATTATCTGATGTTATTATTATTAGAAAGATAAAAAAAAAAATTATTTACTATTAAATTAAGCCTATAAATAATTTTAATTAAAGCTTGAAGGGTCTATGAATATGTGTATAAAACCTTGAATTCCTTCCAATAATATACTTTAGTTTATCAATTTGCCTCCTAAAAGAATAATTTATGGTGCTTGAATCCACTCATCTCCATCCTAATCTTGTACATGTTTAGAAGTTGGTGTTCGTCTTTTCTTCATATATATATATATATATATATATATATATATATATATATATATATATATATATATGAAGAAAAGACGAACATATATATATATATATATAAGCATGCTCAAATAATGAAATAGTCTCATATTGGCAAGAGGTTATTCCTTCTTGTAATGGATAGTCGACCAATATTATTTGCGTATTTGGGTCCAAAATCTGCATTTTCTTTCATTGAAGTGTTGTCCAGTCGAGAATTTATTCAGTGCACAGTTCTATCCCAAGCTAAATTGAAAAATTATATTGTAATAATTAAAATTGTTTTAATTAAATTTATTTTATTAATTTAATTTAGTTTAACTTTTCATTAAGAAGTAAATTGAAAAACTCTTATTAAATCAAAATTTAAAATAAAAAAAAAATTATATATAATTAAGTTTGTAATATATATAATATATATTATAATTATGCTTCATATCTTCACTTATTTAAATAATTTTAGTTATAAATATATTAAATTATTTTATAGTTTTTATATTAAGAGTGTATTAGTATATTATATAATATATTTGTTTAACTTTAATTATAATTTTTTTTTATTTAAAATTACATAATTAAAAATAACTAAAAAGTGTATTATACTATATATTAACAATAATTTTTAAAACTTAAATGAAAATTTAGGTACAACTTTTTATGATAATAATTATAAAAATTTATTTCAAATATCAAAATTAGATGGAACTGAACTAAAACCAAAGTCAAATCGAATTAAAACCAAAACATTGAGACTATACAAAATATTTAATTCAATTATGATTCTTAAGCACACCCCCAAACTAAAATCGAAAATCCACATTCTCGTTACCCTTTATTTTTTAATTTTTTTAAGGAGTGCAATATTATATTTATTAAAATTTATTAAATAAGTCTATTTATTATTAATTTTGCATAGAGAATTATCAATTGCACTGTAAATTTAATTATCTCATGATTAATTATAAAGTATATCTAATATAAATTTAAGTCTGGTATGGTATTTGAATAATAATTCACTCAGAATCACAATTCACAAATTCACACTAATTTGCAGTAAATCAAACAAAATTTCTATGTATAATTACAAACCATATAACACAACCCACAAATGAAAAATAAATTAGCACCTAAGCAAATAATCCTACAAGAAGTTCAATTCCTAAGAATGAAAATGCTCGCCCCACCATAAAATACACATAATTGATGATGCCATGCCAATGTATTCCAAAGTAAAACATGCATCTACTGCAACTCAAAATTGATGAAAGTTTAGAGTCCTCTAGGCAATATAAGATAGGAGACTGGTCATTTACCATTCCAGATGAGTCAGTAATTATAAGATCAATTGAGAAATCAAGAATTCCAATTTATAATTAGCATATCAAAATACAAAAATCCAAAAAAGGGTAAAATTTTCTAAAATTGACTTGATATAAAAAAAACAAAGACAAAAGAAAATAAATTGGTGTTTCTCTCTCTAGACTCAAGTGTTCCTTTTCTTTTTTTTTGCCAAAGGCTATTTTCTATTATTTAAAATATAAAATAATACTTTTATTAAAAAATTTACTTTAATGGTTTTTTAATATTAGTAATAAAGTAATAAAATTTAAATTTATTTAATTGAAATTAAATTAGTCTAATTAATTAAAAAAATATTAAAAATCTAATTAAGTATTATAGTTAAATTAAGGGATGAATTTGGTACTTTGGCATAAGCTGTTCAGAAAGAAGTTTTATAATTATATTTACCCAAAGTTTTATCATCATAAAAATATTTTTATAATTTTATAAATGAAGATATTTATATTCCTTTTGTTTGGGACCTCAAACAACATAGACTTGTAAGCGTAATGTCACATTCTTGAATAGCATATTCTACTCATCCAGTATGTGACGTGAAATCGGCATGGGACCACGCTATATATATACACCCAAACACAATGTTCAACTCAGTTAATGCTGTTTCTAATTTCCTTATCAGATTCATTGATTTGCTGAATTTTGTGCACACAAACGCTACTAGTAAAATCATAAAACTTTATAAATTAATTTTTAAAATATATCAAAAATTATAATTTATTTTTTTTTATTTTTAATTAAGATAAATTAATCTCTTCGTTAATTTCAATTTATCGATCTAAGTAAAGGTTAATTAAATAGGACTTTTTATTTTTCTACGGATTGTGTTTCTTTTTGTTTCTTTAATTCTCCAACTTGATTTGCTTTAAATCTATTGCTGGGATTTTAGATCCATCACCCTTTTAGGCAACAGTGCAAGTGGCTGCTTTCTTATCTTTATTTGAAGTGCCTCGATTCAGAGCGTAGAGATCGTTAGGGTATTGAAGCATCTGAAAGATTAATTGCTCGAGGGATCCTCTCTTATCTCCCTTGTGTCTTGGTTGCTGTGACAACTTTGTTATGCACATTTCAAGATCTCTCTCTTTAATTTGAAGCTGCATTTTAGGTATCCAAATGCAAAGCAATGGTTGATCTCCTATGAGGCCAGTTATTTTCAGTGATTCTTTTGGCTGCAATCGATGTTTGCTGCTTCTTCCGTCGGTATTAGTTTTTTTTTTTTTAAATATTTTTATAGAGAATTAAAGGAACAAGATTCCAACTCAACCCTACTAAGTGAATAATATGTCACGCTAGGCTAGATTCTATATATTAAATATATTTTTTTGGTCCATCCAACAGGCTCTAGTGAAATGTTTGTGGGTGGATATATGTTGTTGGCTCACTGTGTTTTAACCAATCAGCTTTAATCTTTTCTTCCTTTGTTGGGGTTTTGGGGAATGAGGCAGACATCTTCCATGATTGCTTTACAGGTGAAAATGTGGGGAAATTAGGGTTCATCTTTTTGTTAGGACACTGTTATAATCAAATAAATAAATAAATATATATATATATATATATATTTTAAGAAGCAGCTTGTTGAAGTAAATTTTGGATTCAAACTACTGATTTATGATCTGAACTAAGAAGTATAAAAACTTGTATCCTATAGCTTTTTGCCGTCTCTCTTTTTTTTTTTTTTTTCAAATAAATGGATTACAAAATTTCTATAAATTTCATTTTTTTTTGGAAATTTAAATTTCATTTTCTTTAAACGTGTAAGTAAGAGATATAAATAATTTCGTACCTGATAAAAAATACATCCACACATATCTAGAGAGATTTCCATACATCTACATATATTGGAGTAAAACTTTAAAATATCTTTATAAATGGAATGATATATGATATAAAAAAACAATATCGGTGAATATAATTGGTCACAGCCATGAATATTATATAGGAAATGATCATCGGTCTCTATCCCTACTCTTAAAAAGCAATCAAAACAATGCAGACACGAGGATCCTCTTTATTTTTTTTTTCTTTTTTAAAAAATAGAATAAAGCAATAATAATGCAGAGTAAAATAATAGGTAGAGCTGCAAGGGACATGTGCCTTCTGAATTTTTTTGTTGGGTGGGGGAAGATTAACAAAGTAAAAAATGCATATATTTGTAGCTACCTAGCTAGCTAAGCATGGCCTTGTATGAATGCCCATATGTATGTGATCAGTAATAATGGTTGAAAGGTATTTAGAGCTATTTTCAGAGTTTACGGTTTTGAACTGCAGTCAGTCAGAATCCAACTAAAAGAAAATAAAAAGGAATGGTTGAAAGGTGGAAAGAAAAGAGAGAGTGTGTTCAAGTATAAGGTGGACTTGCACAGGAAAGGTGACGGTGAATCTGATGAATGTAGAAGACCTGGCCCCATGCACTCTGGGTTTTTCGGCAAAAAACTTTTAGAGTGGGGAGAAAGAAAGAGAATCTTTTGCGGGACTAATGACTAGTACCGTTTGCTTGTGCTTTTTTTTTTTTTTTTTTTTTTTGTGTGAAAGAGAGTGAGATGTTCTTATCCCAGTTATAGATAAGTTGTGGGGAAGTTGAAAAAAAAAAAAAAAATCAACAAAACACCCAAGTACACTGGCCTAATGGTGTTTGAGTTTGAGACTTTGAAAGGAGTAGCACTAAGTATGTCATATGACGCATCCTTTTTTTCTTTCTTTCTTTGTTGTTTTTGGTTAAAATCTATCCCAAACACAGCACCACCTTTTCTCTGACTTATCTGACTCCCACCACTGTCCCCCGCACTCTCCTTTAACCTTTGCTTTCCCATAATTAAACATCAATAGTTCAATACCCACCATCTTTCTCTCTCCATTTCCTTTTGTTTTAGCAAAAACAAAAGATACCCACAAGCCTGCTTGGCTTGCTTTGTCTTGCTTTGTCTTTTGCAACTTGGGTAGATGTCTCCAATTTTTAAGCAGTTTTCTTTCTGGGTATCCCCAAATTCAAGCTAAGCAAATTGCCTGACAGCTTCACTCGCTAGCTATTGAGAATGGTATGTGGCTGCTCTATGTTGTTCTTCTGCATTCAATTGTTTTCTTGATCTTATACTCTTTTAGTCTTTTTAATTATAAATAAACACTCAATGGATGATTAACATCCCTTGATGTTTTTTTGATAAGAATGATATCCCATGATGTTAGTGTGGTATTTATGTATTCATGCTGCATCTCTGCCTCTTAAATATTTTTAACTTTCTCTGTTTTTTCTGCTTGGTTTCGTCTTTTCCATTCTTTTGACAGTGTTCATAGCATCCAATCCTACTCAAAAGAACAAACTATTATAGGAAGAGCCTCAAACATGCACAGTTTTAAATCATCTTATCTTATACTTAATCAACATGGGATTTAAATATTCACATATGGATCTAAATATTTTTCATTTAGAAAGGATTCAAAAAAAAAAAACTGAATATACTAAATTTCAGGTCAATTTTGGGTTTGGATATGCAGAACTTGTTTGGTTCAGGTTATATTTATCATGGGGGAACTGATTTTCTGGGTTGAAAACTTTTGCTGGTGTAGTTATGTTGATTCATGTCTATGATCTAAATAAATGTGAGTACGTACTATGTGATCCTTTTTCAAGTAAAACTATATATGTTGTTTCTGTTTTTTCCTACTCTGTAAACGTGGGAAGCCTAGTGCACGAGACGCTTTTTTTTATCAAGATTCTTGACTAGCATCTCTTCACTACAAATTGGAGTTGTTTACTTTGAAAAAGTTTTCGATCTAAGGCAGAGAAGTGCTAAGTTTGTTTTTGTTAGATTTGTGTGATTGGCTTTTTATTTTCTCCTCTTCAAGTTCATGCAGATCCTTGGATCGTCTTAATATTGACTTAAGATATTCCTGATTATGGGGTTTGAACTGTCTAGCTCGTCCGTGATTTTACATTAGAATCCTGCTTTTCAGGTTCCATGAAGTTTCTTGGCCTGAGAAATTTATAGGCTAGCTTTCAACAGATGCAGCAGCTCTTTTTGTGTGTCTTTTCGACTCGGTTATGATTCTTGATATCTTTATATCCTCTCAGCTTCTACCTTTACTTATTAGATAGAGGATTTACAACTAAGGATAGTGACAAGGGAAGAAATGGATTTATTCCCGAAATTCTTAGTAAATATAAAAGACTAACACACTAGCAGAAAAGCTGATAGGGATAGGTTTCTTCACATACAGCTATTAAAGCATTGATCAATTTGCCTAAGCATGATTCCTGATTTTACTACTTTATGCATTAGTACTATCGACAGTGGATGAAAAATAGCCTTATAGCATCTGACATGGAGTGGAAGCAAATGTGACTTGATTATCCTGTGATCTAAAATGTATGGAATTGATTAGGATAGGAGGGTCACATAATTGGCCAAGGCTTTGTCTTCAAGATTTGGTGCAATAAAATAATGACAGCATGAGTTCGATCAAATTCTCTGGCTTTGAAGGATTTGCTTCAAACAATGGCCATTTACCTTTGATCATTGAACAACTAGGTAATTTCTTTTATTCATGTTAGCATGTGAATGAAATTGCAGTATTCCCTTTCTTTTCTTTCTTCCAATCCTCTTAGTTTGTTTTTTTTTCCCCTGTGATTTCCTTCATTCCTTTCTTTAAGTTTTTAATCATCATACTTGTCAAAGTAGATTTCAGTTCAGATGCTCTTGATTCTTGTACCTTTGCCGCCTGGAAGATTTGCTTTTCCTATCAAGAGTTGGCTGATTCATTATTATATAATGTCCTTTTCTAACTATGTTTAGTGCTATATAGCAGGTCGCCTAGTTGTCCAACCCTTTATTTTCTCATCATCCATGCCTATTGTTTATCAGTTCTTGAAAATTAACTCTAAAGCACTAAACTTACAGGCGAAGATCATCTACTTTCCATGATTGTAGTTTGAATCGGCTCAATCTGTCTATTGCTCAAACGCTTTAGAATGCAAATTAAGTAGTTCTTCATTATACAATTCAATTTCAATATGAAACCTACCATTGATCTTGAAGTGGAGGCCCCCTCAGAAAATGACTCCGATGTCGGCAGCCAAGTAGCTTCCAACTTATCCACCCATGAAAATTCTGCAGGTCCCTCCAATGACAGCCTCACTAACTATGCCAGTCTCACAAATTCCATAGCTGCTCCATCTGGTTCAGAACCACTTTCCCTAGATTTAACCCTTTGCTCCAGTAATGATGAATTAGGGGGAAGGGACTCAAAAGGACTCTCATTGTCAAGCACTAGTGAAAGTAGCAATGAACCTGCAACTCTTACTACTGCAGCAGCCATTCCACGAGTTTTTTCATGCAATTACTGTCAACGAAAATTCTTCAGCTCGCAGGCACTTGGTGGTCACCAGAATGCACATAAGAGGGAAAGAACACTTGCAAAGCGGGCAATGAGGATGGGTATTTTCTCTGAAAGGTATGTCAGCATGGCATCTTTGCCTTTACATGGATCTTCATTTAGGTCCCTGGGAATCCAAGCACACTCGTTAGTCCATCAGCATTTTGCACCACCCGTAAGGCCACAAGATAACAGAAATTCTGCAAGATTTGATCAAGGGTATATAGGTCTTCCAATATTCGTGGACGATGATGAGGCAGAGCTGTTATGGCCAGGTAGTTTCCGCAAGGTAGCCGAGGCAGATGATACACATCAAGGTTTTGTACTCACAGGAAATTCAAATATGAATTTTTCAGGGGAAACTCCATCAGCTGACTTAGACAATTCTACGCCAGACCTCACGCTGAAACTCTGAGTCCTTCAGAGTCAGGGGTGGCTTCAGTATGTCAGCTCTAATATTCTCTCTTTGTATAGCAAGTTGTGCATGAGGCATGGCTCAGTTTTTATTCTTACAAGTACTTTCTAATCTGATTTTCACTTTGGTGTTGTATGTTAGTTATAAGAGCTTCACAAGGATTATTTTGGAACTTCAATGCTTGTTCTGATTTATATGATGCTTTGGATTTGCTGTAGTTGATAAAAGGCTAATTGCTCGTTTGATCATATGTCCCTATCTTTTCCATTTCTGATAATTTATAATCAAGCTCAACACTATATTGATAGAACATATGCGGAAATTATTTTTAGTGAGACTCATAGTTTGTCTGCTTATATGCCTGACATCGCAGTTGTTGCAACGAGGGGTTGAATATGTGTTTTGGTTGTGAACCACAAATGAAAGAATATATCATTCATGCAAGACTTGTCATTTTTCAAGAATGGACTGGAGTAGGATTAAAACAGTAGCTGCACTTCACATTAGAACTTTTAGACTGTAAGGGACACAGAATACATTTTAATTCTAATGTTGTTTACAGTTTCCATTCATATGTCAGAAGAAACAATAGTCTCTGAATTTTCCTCAATTCCATTGAGCCAATAGTATTGTAGCACCTGTCTCGGAGCAGAACATTGAGGTTTCAAACACTTGCTTCCACCTTCCCGTAAAAATAAGAAATTTCCTAAATTTAATTGCCTTTGTGATCTCAAATTGTTCAGTCATTAACTCATTCCAATGAGCTCACTCACTATTGACATGATATGATGACTGCAGGATCATCCATAGTCTCCTCTAAACTATAAAGGTAAGGTCTGACAGGCAAGTTTTGCTTAGTGACTTAAAATAATTTTGTATATAGTTTTATAAATAACTTGTATGTTAGATAATAGAGAGAGAAAAGATTGAAACACATGAAAAAGAAAGAAGTGGAAAAAAAATATATATATATATATATATTTAAATAAATATATATTATTCTGTTATGGCACTTGGCACATATGTGTGTGAAATAAAATAATTATCTTATTTTAATTCTCGTAAATAAATTACGAACAGATGTGTTTGTTGACAAGTAGATATGTTTGTTAATAAATAGACATGTCTATTACATATAAATAATTATAAATATTATAATATGTGTCTTTTAATAAACAAATATAATCACAACTATTAGAGAATATACTGATTTAAATAAATAGTCATATTTGTTGGAAATAGACAAATATGTTTATCTAGAATATGTGCCATGACTTTTCATCATCTATAAATATGGATGAGTTTTCAATTCAGAAATATACTACTTCTATTTCTTTTTCTTCTTCTTCTTCTTTTTCTTCTTTTCTAGTATCTCTAAATTCGGTTTGTATAAATAGTTCTTAAGGAAAATTTTCAGAAGTTGCTGTCTGTAGATTTCTTTCTTTGTAGTATCTTGGAGTTATATTACCATAATTTTACAGCAATCTAACGAGGGCAATTAATACCTTAAAGATAGTATTCATCACGCTTTAAAGCTTATTCTACACTCACTGCCTCAATAATTTTAATGTATTAATCGCAATGGAATCCAAGGTTGTTTCCATGATGAATCAAGAATTCGTGAAACTTGATCGTTTTGATGGGACAAACTATGTTCGTTGAAAAGATAAGATGCTATTCCTACTCACCACATTAAAGATTTCTTATATACTTGATCCAAGTTTGCCTGCCATTTCACCACCAATACTAGAAGATTCTGAACAAGTGAAAGCAAATCGGGAAAAACGTGAAGAAGATGAATTGTTATGCAGAGGTCATATTCTTAACAACTTGTTAGATAGGTTATATGATCTATTTATTTTTGTCAAGTCTCCAATGGAAATCTGAAAATCACTAGAGTTCAAATACAACTCAGAAAAACAAAGTGCAGATAAATTTCTCATTATAAAATATTTTAAATTCCAAATGGTTGATAATATATTTGTTATGGATCAAGTCCATGAGTTACATGTTCTTGTTTCAAAACTTAAAGATTTGAAAGTGATAATTCTTGAATCATTGCAAGTAGAAGGAATAATAGCAAAACTTCCTCCTAGTTGAAATGATTATAGGAAGAAATTACTGCATACCATAGAAGATTTTTCTCTTGAATAGATTCAGAAATACTTGCGCATTGAAGAAGAGACAAGAAATCATGATAAGAAATTTGTATCTGAATCTACTACAAAAGTTAATTTTGTGCAAGGAAATCAGAATTTTCAAAAGAAAAATTTTGAAAATAAGAGAAAGTTTTCTGAAGTAGCGGACAATAGTACCAGTTATGGCAGCAACAACAAATCAAAGAAAGGAAGAACTTGTTACAATTGTGGCAAGAAAAAGCATTACAAACGTGAATACAGGTTCTTAAAGAAACATAAGAAAGAAGATACGAATAATAGTGCTCAGAATTTCAATAAAGCAAATATAGTTGAACAAACTACTGAATTGATTGCAATGATATCAGATTTGCATATTAAAATGGTAACAGAACTCAATATGGCTACAACAATCAAATCTAATGACTGATAGTATGATTCTGGGGCTACAGTTCATGTTTGTAATGACAAGACTCAATTTAAAAATTATGAAGAAGTTGTAGATGGGCAGAAAGTTCTAATGGGCAATCATAATTTCGCTAAAGTGGTAGGAAAAGAAGGTGTTGAATTAAACTTTCCTTTTGAAAAGAAGCTATTATTAGTAAATGCATTGTATGTGCCAGAAATAAGAAAAAAATCTTGTATCTGCTAGTCTGTTGTGTAAGAAAGGTTATAAGACTGTTTTGGAGTCTGATAAAATAATTGTGTCCATAAATGGACTATTTGTGGGAAAAGGTTACTCATGTAATGAAATGTTTAAACTTAGTATTAATAATAATATGAATATTTTTGCTTATACTGTTGAGTTATCTTTATCTTTATGGCATGATCGTTTAGCATATATTAGTTTTAGATCTTTAAAATTTATAGCTAAACATGGTTTAATTTCATATATAGATGACAATAAAAAATCTTGTGAAATCTGTCTGCAAGCAAAAATAATTAAAAAATCTTTTCCAAAAGTTGAAAGATCTTCTAAGTTATTAGAACTTGTGCATTCTGATGTTTGTGAATTAAATGAAATATTGAATAAAGAAGGAAATAGGTATTTTATAACTTTCATAGATAATTTCTCTAAATATATTTATGTTTATTTAATGAAAATAAAGATCAAGCATTCCAAATGTTTCAAATTTATAAATCTGAAGTTGAGAATCAAAAAGAAAAAAAAATCAAAATTTTGAGAAGTGATAGAAGTGATGAGTATTTTTCCATTGAATTTTCTTCATTTTGTGAAGAAAATGGAATTATACATCAAATTAGTGCACTATATACACCACAAAAAAATGGGTTGACAGAAAGAAAGAATAGAACCTTAGTGGATATGCTTAATTCTATACTTGTATATTCTAATTTACCAACAAACTTGTGGGGAGAAGCTTTACTTACTGCTTGTCACTTACATAATAGAATTCCCTCTAGAAAATTTAAGGTTTCTCCATATGAATTATGGAAAAATATAAAACCTAACTTGAGCTATCTAAGAGTATGGGGCTGTTTAGTATATTATAGAGTTTCAGATCCTAAAATGACTAAATTAGGTCCTAGAGTTTTGAAAAACGTTTTTGTCCGAAAATTTCAAAGCTTATAGAATTTCGAATTTAGACTCTAACGTAATTATAGAATCTAGAGATGTTGAATTTATTGAAAATAAATTTCATAATGACTCTGTACATGAGCCCATGAATAGTTCAAGTCAAGGCAATAATTCTAGTATTGATATTAATTTTGAATTGACTTCTAGCAACAAATGAAAGCTAGATTCTTCTAATGAAATTAGAAGAAGTCAACGTATTAGAAAAGAAAAGAAATTATATCCAGATTTTATATCTTCTCAAGTTATTGTCACTTACATCTAGTAGCAGGCAATAGGTTAGCTGTACTTAACAAAATATCAATTTTGTTAAATGTAGAAGATGATCCTAAAATATTTCAAGAGGCAATGACTTTAAGGGATGTGGCTTTTTGGAAAGAGATAATCAATGATGAAATTGATTCATTATTATTTAATAATACATGGGTTTTAGTTGATTTGCCACCTAGTTCTAAATCAATAGGATGTAAATGGGTTTTCAAAAGAAAATATAATACAAATGGATTGATTCAAACTTTTAAAGCTAGATTGGTTGCAAAGGGTTTTAAACAAAAAGAGAGAATTGACTACTTTGATACATATGCACCAATGGCTAGAATAATATCTATTAGAGTACTTTTATAGTTAACATCAATATATAATTTTTATGTACATCAAATAGATGTTAAGACAGTCTTTTTAAATGGTTACTTAGAAGAAGAAGTATATATGGAGTAACTTGAAAGTTTTGTTCTACCAAGAAAAAAAAGAAAAGTTTGTAACTTAATTAAATTTTTATATGGTTTAAAAAAAGCACCTAAGCAATGGCATGAGAAATTTGATTCTGCAATTTTGGAATATGGCTTTAAACATAATAGTGTTGATAAATGTATTTATTCCAAGTTTACAGATGATTTTGGTGCTATATTTTGTTTTTATGTTGATGACATGCTTATAATTGGAACAAATATAGAAGGTGCAAATGATACAAAGAAGTATCTAACCTCAAAATTTAAAAATAAAGATTTAAAAGAGGTAGATACAATTTTAGGTATCAAAGTAAAGAAATATAGTGGGGGTTTTGCTCTTTGCCAATCTCATTATATTGAGAAAGTATTAAATAAATTTAATTATTTAAAAGTCAAAGAAGCAAAAACTCCATATGATGTTTCTTCTAAAGTAATTGAAAATTCTGGTAAGGCAATTGCTCAAATTGAGTATGCCAGTGCTATTGGTAGCTTAATGTATGTTATGCATTGCACTAAATCTGATATTGCTTTTCCAGTATGTAAATTGTCAAGATACACTAGTAAGCCTAGTATTGAACATTAGAAAGCAATTTCAAGAGTTCTTGGTTATTTAAAAAGAACTATAAACTTTGATTTATTTTATAATAAATTTCCAATTATATTAGAAGGTTATATAAATGCTAGTTGGACAACTAGTATTAATGATAATCAATCAACTTCCAGTTGAATTTTTACCTTAGGATGTGCTATTTTTTGGGCATCAAAGAAATGAACTTGTATAACTCATTCTATAATGGAATCAGAATTTATAGCTCTAGCAGCAACTGGTAAGGAGGCAGAATGACTGAAAATTTTTTTACTAGATATCAAGTTGTGGCCACAACCGATGCCTGCTGTTTCCTTACATTGTGACAGTCAAACAACAATGTCTAGAGCTTATAATAAAATTTATAATGAAAAATCTAAACATATTTTCTTAAGACATAAGTATATGAGACAATTAATCTCTGATAAAATTATTACTATTACTTATGTCAAGTCTTGTAATAATTTGGCAGATCTGTTTACAAAAGGCTCTCGAGAGATATGATAAAAAATACATGTGCTGGATTAGGATTAAAAATATTCCATTAAATTTACTAGTAATGGGAAACCCACTTTATAGTATTATTACTAAATAAAATTTAAAGGGTAACAATAAGTTATTAGTAAATGTTATAATTAATTACTTAATGTACTAAGTTAATGGAATGAGGATGAGTATTTATACTCTTGATGAAGCTTAATATTATTATCAAGGAAATTTCACCTATATAAACATAGAAAGTAGTGCCGCTTCAACAAAAAGTGAGAATAACTTTTATAAATATTTATGAAAATATGAGATAGCACAAGGCCATATTCGTATTAAAATTTTAGCAAACTTTTTAATTCAAATTAATTAGTTCATGTGTGCAGTATTTCCAGTTCTATTTAATAGGAATCTAGGTTTAAGTTAAGACTACCATGATTTCTTTATAACTTTAAAATATTTACACTAAGGAAAAAGTTTAAATCGAAAGATACTTTTCATTATGCATGAAATAATGTGATCTAACAATACAAGCTAAGTGGGAGATTATTATAAATAGCTTGTATATTAGAAAATAGAGAAAAAGAATTCATACATTATTGAAATACATGAAAATGAAAAAGTCATATATATATATATATATATATTATGTGATAGCACTTAGCACGTATGTGTGTAAAATAAAATAATTATTTCATTTTAATTCTCGTAAATAAATTACGAACAAGTAGATGTATTTGTTAACAAGTATATATGTCTGTTAATAAATAGATATGCTTATTACACATAAACAGTTATAACTGTTAGAAGATGTGTATTTTAATAAACGAATATAATCACATCTATTAAATGATATATCGATTTAAATAAACAGTCATATTTATTAGAAATAGACAGATATGTTTGTCTATAATATGTGTCATGACTTTTCATCATCTATAAATATGGATGAGTTTTCAATTCAAAAATATACTACTTCTATTTCTTCTTCTTCTTCTTCTATTATAGTCTCTCTAAATTTGGTTCGTATATATAATTCTTAAGGGAAATCTTTAGAAGTTGCTGTCTGCAGATTTTAGGTTTTATTGTATCATGGAGGTATATTGTCATAATCTTGCAATAATCTAGTGAAGACAATTAATACCTTAAAGATAGTGATTCATCACGCCTCAAAACTTATTTTATACTCATTGCCTCAACATATAGAAGGTTAGATCAGAGTCAAAATTCTTGATATTGCATTCTCTAATTCTTCTATTACCACCGGACACTAAAAAAAAAAATTGATAAAATCGGTTGCTAATAGTAATCGATTTTAATTCATTGTGAAAATAGATTACTGTTAGTAACTAATTACGCAAATCAATTGTAAATAAAAAAAAGAAAGAAATTTTGCAATTAATTCACAGTGAGTTGCAAAATTGATTACTAATAACAATCGATTTCAGCCGATTATAAAAATCGATCGCTATTAGTAACCGATTTATAAATCTATTGCAAAAAAAAAAATACAAAAATTGAGCTGGAATTTTTGGAGGAAAAATTTGATTCCTAATTGGTTGTAAAAATCGGTTACTATCAGCAATTGATTTACAAATTGGTTAGCAATTGATTGCAAATTGATTATTAATAACAATTGATTTTTACAACCGACTGTAAATTAATTACTAAATTTTGAAGTCAATTAAAATAATTCTTTAATTTAGCAATCGATCTCTAAATTAATTACTATTAGCAATCAATTTTTAAATCGATTGTTAATAGTAACAAATTATAACAATCGATTTTTTAATCGGTTGCTAATCGTATATTTAAATTTTTTCTAATACTAATTAGCAATTGATTTAATAATTAAATATAAATCAATTACTAATAGCAACTGATTCAGCAACTGATTTTTGAAGTCGTTACTAAATTTTTAAAAAATAAATTATTTTATTAAAAAAATTGAAATCACAAATCGGTTATAAAATTAATTATTATTAACAATCAATTTCAGCTAGTTGTAAAAATTATTTACAAAATTGATTGTTTGTTTTTAGTGAGTAATTTAAAGCTAATCAAATTTCCTAGAAGTGGCCTGATTTTAACACGCATATAAATCTTAAAGGACCATAAGTTTGTAACAAAATTACTGGTCTCTTGATCCAAATCACACTATAGCTCATCAAAAAATCATAGTTTTTGTCATTTTTGCCCTTAGAATGTTGGAATCTTGTTCGGAAGGTGATACAAATGGAAAAGATTACAATACCATATCCTTTTTTGATATAATGCAATACTGTATCCTTAGAAACAAAGTCATTCATTATTACATCAAACACTCTCCATCAAGGAGAATGGATGGGTTAAACCAAAAATTCAAGAAAGATTGCTGCTAATGAATTCTTTGCTTTCAACTGGTGGTTAATCACATCAAATTTTTAATTTCACGAAATTGCATGAAGAATTTTGTTACTAGAATTTTTACCAAAACAAGCAACAGCAGGCAATTAACAATATAACAACATTAGCACACCAATAAACTTCAAGAACAAAAACAAGAACAAGAAACTAATAGCTTGGTTCTAAGAAAAAAAAATCCATTACTAGCTTTTTTGTTTTTTTCTCTAGACGTTGTTTCTCTGAAAGACAGAAGGGCAAGTAAAAACAATACACCAAAGCAGGGCTGGGCTGTGTATTACCGCTTGGAAGATCAGATCAAACTCCACAAATCATAACTCCTAATAGCAAGAAGATGCTTGAAGAGGACAAAGATGCAGTGGAGAGACATAATAGAGAGATTCTATGGAGAGATCGGGAAAGCAAATAAACTTTTTGTATGGGGATGGAATGCAAAGAAACGCTCGAAAAGTGAGAAGCAATGAAAACCACGAAAAATCTCAGGAAGAAGAAATTATTATAAAAAAGAGGAACGGGTATATGAATCCTGCTATGACAGCCTTTTGATTCTCACCTCTTTGGGCCCCCTTCCCCATGTGCACTGTC
Organism: Hevea brasiliensis; assembly: GCF_030052815.1. NCBI lineage: Eukaryota > Viridiplantae > Streptophyta > Magnoliopsida > Malpighiales > Euphorbiaceae > Hevea > Hevea brasiliensis. Next base: position 61,152,742 of record NC_079508.1, read on the forward strand.
ATCTATTAGACTATTACACATTCCTCTCTCCCCCAGCCCCCATCTCTCCCTCTGCCTTACCTATGCGTTGCTTCTCGAAATGTTGAAGAACTCTCTCTTGAAGAACCTTCCATGGCTTTCTTTCTTTCTCTGAGGATAGAGAAGAGAGCTTGTCTCAGTTGCAAGCTTTTGCTTCTTTTTCTTTCTAGTTTTTCTTCAATCTTTCTCATTGTCAACTCTCAAGCTACCCCTAGTGAAGATGTTGCAGTTATGCTTGCCCTCAAGAAAAGCCTCAATGTGCCTGATTCTCTTGGATGGTCTGACCCGGATCCCTGCAACTGGAACCATGTTGGCTGCTCTATTGATAGACGAGTCACCCGCATCCAAATTGGTCGACAAAACCTTCGAGGTACACTCCCTTCAAATCTTCAAAACCTTACTCAACTAGAGCGCTTAGAGCTTCAATGGAACAACATTTCCGGTCTTCTACCTAGTTTTAACGGGTTAAGCTCACTACAAGTGATAATGCTTTCTGGGAATCAGTTTACTTCCATTCCTAGTGATTTCTTTACTGGTTTGTCCTCTCTTAAGGCTGTTGAGATTGATAACAACCCATTTTCCTCCTGGGTAATCCCTGAAAGTATTAAAAACTCTTCTACTTTGCAGAATTTCTCCGCAAATTCGGCAAACATCTCTGGGTCAATACCCAATTTTTTTGGTCCAGATGCTTTTCCGGGCCTAACCATTCTGCATTTGGCCTTCAATGAGCTTGAAGGTGAGTTGCCTGCGAGCTTTGCTGGGTCACAGATCCAGTCTTTGTGGCTCAATGGGCAGAAGAGTGAAGGCAAGCTTACTGGTAGAATTGATGTTATACAGAACATGACTTTGTTGAAGGATGTTTGGTTGCATTCTAATGGGTTTACGGGTCCTTTACCAGATTTTTCGGGTTTGAAAGATTTGCAGGTCTTGAGTATAAGGGATAATTCATTCACGGGTCCTGTTCCTTTGTCTTTGGTGAATCTTGAGTCTTTGAATGTAGTGAATTTGACAAATAATTTCTTTCAAGGGCCTATGCCTGTGTTCAATAGCTTGGTCTCTGTTGATATGACCAAGGATTCAAATAGTTTTTGTCTGCCAAGTCCCGGTGAATGTGATTCCAGGGTTAACACGTTGCTTCTGATTTTGAAATCAATGGGTTACCCACAAAGGTTCGCCCAGAATTGGAAGGGGAATGATCCTTGTGCAGATTGGATTGGAATTACTTGTACTCAAGGGAACATTACTGTTGTAAACTTCCAGAAGATGGATCTCACAGGAACCATTTCCCCTGAGTTTGCTTCTCTTAAGTCCTTACAAAGATTGGCTCTTGATGGTAATAATCTCACAGGTTCAATTCCACAGGAGCTTACTACTCTGCCTGCACTAAAGGAACTTGGCGTGTCAAACAATCAACTTTCTGGCAAAATTCCAGTTTTCAAGAGTAATGTGTTGGTGAATACTAATGGTAATCCAGATATAGGGAAGGAATCTAATAGTTCTACATCTCTAGGTCCTCCATCAGCCTCTCCATCGGCAGATGCAGGTTCTGGAAATAGTGGCAGCTCTGGAAATGGTGGCAAGAAATCATCTACTAAGATTGGAGTAATTGTGTTATGTGTCGTTGGAGGCATACTTTTGATAATCTTTGTTGGCTTGTTGAGTTTCTTGCTATGTAAGAAGAAACAAAAGCGGTTTAGCAGAGTGCAGAGTCCAAATGCAATGGTGATCCATCCTCGCCATTCTGGATCTGATAACGAGAGTGTAAAGATCACAGTTGCTGGTTCAAGTGTTAGTGTTGGTGCAATTAGCGAGACACATACTATTCCTGCAAGTGAGCAAGGTGATGTTCAAATGGTTGAAGCAGGGAACATGGTCATTTCTATTCAAGTCTTAAGGAATGTGACAAACAATTTCAGTGAGAAAAATATATTGGGTCAAGGAGGTTTTGGAGTGGTGTACAAAGGTGAATTGCATGATGGTACAAAGATTGCTGTCAAGAGAATGGAGTCTGGGGTCATAAGTGGGAAGGGACTAAGTGAGTTTAAGTCTGAGATTGCTGTGCTGACCAAGGTTAGGCACCGGCATCTTGTTGCTCTTCTTGGGTACTGCTTGGATGGTAATGAGAAGCTTCTTGTTTATGAATTTATGCCACAAGGGACACTCAGTAGGCATCTTTTTAATTGGGCACATGAAGGACTGAAACCCCTAGAGTGGACAAAGAGGTTGACTATAGCCTTGGATGTAGCAAGGGGTGTTGAATACCTTCATGGTTTGGCACATCAAAGTTTTATACATAGGGACTTGAAACCCTCAAACATTCTTCTTGGGGATGATATGAGGGCCAAGGTTGCCGATTTTGGTCTTGTACGCCTTGCACCAGAGGGTAAAGGCTCAATTGAAACACGAATCGCTGGAACTTTCGGATACTTGGCACCGGAATATGCAGGTAACATTTCTTCTAGTTGCTTTGCCACTTAGTTAATGTTATGATTTTTTAAAATGCTGAGATATAATTCAAATCTAAAATTTAAGGTGTTCTAAGGCATCATTTTGGTTATTGTTTTTCAAATTTCTTTTTCCATAAATCAATTTCCCATTTGGTATTACTTAAACTAATTCAAAAGGTCTTGATTAATTGGAATTTTGAATTGAATTCTTTTGCCTAACCAGTTTGGTATGTTTCATCTACTAAATAATTTGCATCAAAACTTAATTACTTGGGCACATAATTTGTTTTTCTAATTTATCTCTCAATTGCATAAATGATAATCTAACATTGAGCTCTCTTTGATGATCTGATTGCAGTTACTGGTAGGGTGACAACTAAAGTGGATGTTTTCAGTTTTGGGGTGATATTGATGGAGCTTATAACAGGTAGAAAAGCTCTCGATGATAGCCAGCCTGAGGAGAGCATGCATCTTGTAACTTGGTTCCGCAGGTTGCACCTCAACAAGGAATCCTTCCACAAGGCCATTGACCCCACGATTGACCTCGATGAGGAAACACTTGCAAGTATCAGCACTGTTGCAGAGTTGGCAGGCCACTGCAGTGCAAGAGAGCCATCTCAAAGACCAGACATGGGGCATGCTGTCAACGTGTTATCTTCTCTAGTGGAGCTCTGGAAACCAACTACCCAAAATCCTGAAGATATATATGGCATTGATCTTGAAATGTCCTTACCGCAAGTACTTCAGAAGTGGCAAGCCTTTGAAAATAGAAGCAACTTGGAATATTCATCTTCTTCACTCCTCCTCAGCTTAGATAATACTCAGACCAGTATACCCACATGTCCATATGGGTTCGCGGAATCATTGACATCAGCAGATGGGAGATAAGAGTGGTATTTGTAAGTGATTGTGGTTTTCTATGTTCATTCTATTTGTTTCTTTGCTTTTCTCTATGAAAAGTTTCCCTGACTTCTAGTTACTGTGTGTTTTAGCCTTTGTCCCATGATTCTTGGAAGCGTAGTTTGAATTATTGTTCTTCACATCTTTAAAAGGTTTTGAAAATGCAATGAAATGAGTTTCCCATCTCTTCCTGATCTCTTAATATACCTATCCAAAGAATTTTGCTGAAAGTGATACAGAATTGAAAATTTAACTTGATGGTCCATTTTCTGGTGTGTATGTATTTTTGTATTTTTCTTTAAGAAGATAAAAATTTTTCTTGTGATGATTCTGGTGGTGGGGATGGAATTGATGATTAGGTGTAACATATTGGTGTTGGCAAATATGATGAAACTTACCCACCTAATCATAAAAGGCAACAGCATGTGACAACAATTTCTGTTCGTAGCTTTTTAATAAAAGGAAATATCAAAAGGCCAATCAAAACTTGGTGGCAGGACAGGATAAAGGAAATGTGCTTTGCCTTATGAAAATTAGTTTTGTCCAATCAAATTCCCTGTAAAGGTTAAAGAGCATTTTTCTTTCTTTCTTTCTTTTTTTTTTTTCTCTCTTCACTTTGATTTATTAAAAAATATAATTTAATCATTGATCATCATAGTTAGAACTCAATATTTTGATGTAAAATTGGATGAAATTATATACTTTTTTATCATGATCACGATTAATTGAATGATGACCTATAATAATTTAGGCCATTAATTAAGAGAATTTTAATAGTATAAAATTTTTTTAAAAAATGTGAATAATGAAAAAAAGTGGAATCCACGATGGATGCAGTTTATAAAATTTATAATTATGAAATTTAAATTTATTAATTTAATTTTTTTTTTTAAAATACAAGGATGGAAAACTTGCGTAAGCTTTCCCATGCCATGAGAAAAAGCGCAAGGATGAGTGAGAGGGAAAAGATCAAAAGAAAAGTGGTTTGTTTGCGCGAAGGCATGTGGGTGTTCGGCTGTAATTGTCCGCCACTCCGACTCCCAAGATTTCTCTCATCTCACATAACACGTTGATCAGCCACATCAATATATATATATATATATATATTTTTTTTTTTTTTTTTTTTGTCTCTCTCTCTTTTTTGGTAACAATTTCTTTTCTTTCTTTTTTAAACGAAAGAAATTGCATTAAACAGTAGAATGCGATGCATGGGATACATCTGATACAGCAACAGATTCTAGGTGGGCGGGGACTTCCTCCATCCATATGTGCTCCTGATTACAAAGCAAGAGCGCCTCTTAAACCATTCAGTGAGCGAGCTCATTTGCCGAGCGAGGAACTATCATAAGTAGATTATATGTTAGATAGTAAAAGAAAAAAAAATCTTACAAATTTAGCATATAAAGGAAATAAGAAATAAAAAAAAAATAAAATATATAAAATTATATATATTTAGATAAATATATATTATTTTATGATAATACTTATTATATATGTGTAAAATAAAATAATTATTTAAATTATAATTAAATATATTTATTAATAAATGTGTCTATTATAAATAGACATTTCTATTATATATAAATAATTATAATTATTTAAAAATATATCATAATAGATATATCTTTTAATAAACAGATATATTATATAAAGTTATATCTATTAAAAAAAAGTATCAATTTAAAATAAATAATCTATACCTAGAAATAAACAAATATATCTATTTAAAAAAAATGTCATAACTTTTTATTATTTATAAATATAAATTAGTTGTTCATATACTATTTTTATTTTTCCTTTTTCTTTCTTACCTCTTTAAATTTAATTCATTAAAAATTCTTAAAAAAAATTTTAAGAGTTACCGGTTGTAATTTTATATTTTATTATATTCTAAAAATACATTATCATAATCTTAAAATATATTAAGATAATGATTTATCATTTATTGTAAATTCACTGTACAAACTGGACAAAATTCAATGACTGAGAAATGTAAAGAACATCATCGCTGGTTATTTTCATTTCTAGATTCTATTATTTAAAAAAAAAAAGAATGGGCCTTTTACAATTAAAATTTGAAATTGTAGCCCATTTAGAAATCCAATGCAGAAAGGCCATTGTTTTTTGAAAAGAATTCAAATTCACAATTGAAATCGTAGTTCATTTGGATATGGAATAGACAAGGCCCATCACTTCCAAATATATATTTTTTTTCCAGGATCAATTCCAATAAATTAAACTTGTGATTTCCCCCATTTTCATTTAGTTAAATCATAATGTTTGTCATTTAATTTTACTTTTAACGATGGACTTAATAATAGATCTTTTTCTTAACAAATTTTTGTAAAATTATTTGTGTATTCGTAAAATTATAATTTTACTGGGCTAACTTTGCTAAGAATTTTTCAGTGGTAGAATCCATGTAAAATGTTGCTTTCTTTTGCCCATATGTAAAAAGATTGTTAATCCATTTCATGAAGAGTTGAAAAAATTTTATTGTATTTTTAAATATTATGAAAACTTAAAATCTTTAATTTAATTTTTTTTAATTAAGAAAAAATTTTTTTGTAAAAAAATATTTTAAAATTTTACTTTTTGCCCAATGAACGGTGGAAAAAATCCAACGGGTGTGCCGAAAAAGTCGACGGCGGACCAAATGAACCGACCTAAAGCAGGTCACACGGTCCACCTACTGAATACGACTCAGAGAGAGACGGTCAGATTCAGTCAGCCGTCAAAATTTCAACGGTCAAAATTTCAAATATTACCCGATTAAAACCTTCCCACTTCTTCGTTTTTGGAAGGCCTCGCTCGCGAGCTCTATCTTTCAGTTTTCTGCTTTTATCCTACCTTTCTTTGACCAAAGAAACCCACCCCACGCTTGCATTAGTTATAACACCCCCATTATTTTCCATTTCCCCTCAAAATCAAGAAAAAGTAGCAGATCATTCATGATGTTATCTTGGAGGAGAAGAAGGGCTGCAGCTCGTCTTGCAAGAAACAACAATCTTAATAATGATGATTCAGGCGATCACTTGGAGATGGAAATCTCGATTCCACCTCATTTCCGGTGCCCGATTTCTTTTGACTTGATGAAAGATCCGGTTACTTTGTCGACGGGGATCACTTACGATCGAGAGAGCATTGAGAAGTGGATAGAAGATGGTAACCAGACTTGTCCAGTTACTAATCAGGTGTTGTTGAGCTTCGATCAAATACCTAACCATTTCATACGCAAGATTATTCAAGATTGGTGCGTTGAGAATAGATCTTATGGGATTGAAAGGATTCCAACTCCTTGCATTCCTATCACGCCGTATGAGGTTTCAGAGATTTGTAAGAGAATTATGGGGGCAACCCAACGTAGGGATCATAAGAAGTGTGAAGAATTGGTGGTGAAGATCAAGAACTGGGGAAAGGAAAGCGAACGAAACAAAAGGTGTATTGTGGATAACGGAACCGGTTGTGTTTTGGCAGCTGCTTTCGAGTCATTTGCAGAAGCAACAAGTACCTCTTCTGCCGCGGAGAAGTACACAGATTTGCTGGTGGAGATATTGTCAGTTTTGGTATGGATGCTTCCATTTGGTGGAGAAGGCCAGACCAGGCTAGGATCGATGAGTTCTTTACGTTGCATAACATGGCTTTTGAAGAATAGTGGAGACCTTTCAGCTAGACAAAACGCAGTTTTGGTACTCAAGGAGCTTCTTTATTTAGATGAAAAGCATGTAAATGCCTTGGTGGAGATAGGAGTTATTCAAGCACTAGTCGAGTTAATCAAGGAGCCAATTTGCCCTGCTTCCACGAAAGCTTCACTAATGGTGATATTCTACATGATATCTCCTTCAACAATCAGCGACAAGATTGCATCAACATTTGTAGAACTGGATTTTGTCTCGTTGATAATAGAGATTCTCGTTGATGGAGATAAAAGCATATGTGAGAAGGCATTGGGTGTATTGGACCATGTTTGTGACTCCATAGAAGGGAGACAAAAGGCGTATGAGAATGCTCTTACAATTCCTGTGTTGTTTCAGAAAATTTTAGCTTCAGAATTGTCATCAAAGTTCTCAGTGTCAATTCTGTGGAAGCTTTGCAAGAATGAGAAAAGCGAGGAAGGAGGTGTTGTAGCCGAAGCACTTCAGCTTAAAGTAGGAGCATTTCAGAAGCTACTGATACTCTTACAGGTTGGTTGTGATAATAGCACAAAAGAGAAGGTTACTGAGTTGTTGAAATTGTTGAATCTTGGCAGAGCCAAGCTAGACTGTATTGGTTCCTCAATGGATTTCAGGTACCTTAAGAAGTCCTACTGATTTTCTTTTCCCTTTTTTTAATTAGTAAATTTATTCAATTCAGTGAATTGTGCAAAATATGTTCATGTAAAGGCTATGAATGTGATAAATGCTTAGTTATATTCATTGTATTCGCCCAGCATTCTCATTCATGGAATAGAAATTAGAGAAATGTGTTACAAAATTGGTATATATATATATATATATATTGATTCTCATGCTTTTAGTAATTAAATTTTCTACCTAGCTAGATTGATATATAAAAATTAATTTCGTATTGTTTTTATTCAATAAACTGTGTAAATATTCAATGAAAATTAAAATACATTTTACTTAAAAATATAAAGTTTAATAATAATAATAAATTATTTATCAGTAGCCAAAATTGACATGTACATTATTTAATTTTAAAATAAATAAGGCAATTAATGCTTACAGTCATATTACATAGTAAAATAATTTTAAAGTCTTAGATTATATATTTTAATGAAATTTAATTACATGTAATAGCCTAAATTATGAACATTATAGAAATAAATATTAGTTTCAAAAATAACCCTGTAAACAATTGTATTCATTAATTCATAAAAAATTAAAAAAAAAATTAAATTTTCCCACAATTTTTTTTATTAATTCCAAAAAATTTAAAAACTATCATACTTTGAAACAAACTTTAATAGTAATTCAAAAGGTGAAATTTATCGACTCATCAAAATCCTCAATATTCATTAACTTTCTTTAAACGTTAATTAATAATGATTAACTTGACTTTTTCATTAATACATGAGAAATTAGAAAAATATTTTACTTGCTACTCAAACTATACATATGGCATCAAATCACTTTTATCTTTATTTTCTAAAAATTATTTTGTCTAAAATTACCTATCCTTTTAAAAAATTCAATGAGTATTATTTAATTTTTTTTTATTAATTTTACTCTTTATCTCTATTAAATATAATAATTATTTTTATAATTTTCTAAAACTTATAAATAAAAAGTAATTTATTTAAATTATAAAATATTTTATTATAATTTAAATAATTTAATTATTTTTTTAATCAATTTAAAAAATATTAAATGATAAATAAAAATAGATGACAAGAATAATAAATAAAGATTTTATTGAAATCACCCTTATAATAAGAAAATTGTGGAAAATAATTAGAAAAGGTGATTAAAGTTCCTTCCTCTCGTAAAAGACAAAATCAGATTGGGGGTTAATAGGGGCGAGAAAAGATGGTTAGAATCGATAAATAAATTTGGTTAAGTTCAATTAATATTCTTTAAAAGTTTGGTTTTTCATTTTGCTTTATCAATTAATATTTTTTTAAAATTTAATTTTTTTAATTCAGTTCAGCTTTTTTTATAAAAATTTGAATTGATCTTTTTTCTAATTTATATCTATTTTAAAAATTTTATGAACTTTTGTTTAATATAATATGTAATTTTGTAGTAGGTTAAAAAACAAAAATACAAAAGTTAAAAAGCCTAACAAAATAGATATAAACCGATAAATTTAACTAAATTGGATCGTAAGTTTTTATTCAATTTATTCGATTTAATCCATTCTCTAATTTATTATTATTATTATTATAACATACATGTAAATCTAAAATATATATATAGATCATATAATTACACAATATAAAAAAGAAAAGAAAAATAATATATATAGATCTTATCACGGGCAATCAGCTCATGTCCTTTACCACCACCACAAATCTCATTTTTTATTTCAATCGAGTCGTAATGTGAAACTTTAAAATTGAGTCACAATTAAAGTTTATAAAGATATATTTAAAATTTAAATTATTATTATTATTATTATTATTATAGTTCGACGCTGAACCGAGTAATTGCATATCCAAGGGCGAAGATGTGGGCTCATAGAATTTGTAATGCTGAATTTTGGGCTCTGTAGCATTATGGAGAAAAAAAAAATGCCACAAAAAATGCAAAAATCCAACGAGTTCTAAATTAGTCTTTGAGGCCCTCGTTGTGAAATCTCAAATAATTACCAGAGTTCATTTTTAAAAGAAATATATATGAGATATTCATATTATTAATATTTTTTAAATAATAACATTAAAATAATATAAAAAAATTCTAAAAATGGAGCATGAGAACGAGGGGAATTTGGTGAAAGCATTGATTAAAGTGATTTTTTTTTTATATTATTATTTTTAGGTTGGATTAGAATCCATCCTATTTCTAGTGCCAAAACACTTTGATCCTCTCTTCTCCCTTAGCAAAAGTACAGTGGATGCTTAGATCGCGGGTATATGCATGTGAATTGCAGCATTGGATGTGCAGTTCCGATTAAAAAAATGGGGATAAAACCATTTCTAAATTGTTAGTAGGCTTCCAGAGTTTCATGGCTATTACATTTACCTGTTAATTCGGATCTCTCCATTCACTCTAATTAAGTCTATGTCAACTATTCATACTGCTTAAATTTATTTATTAATAAAATACCAAAATTTATAATAGACATTGGGAGTATTAAAAATAGTTCTTCCTACATATATAAATACTCAATTACTTTGATTTAAGTCTATCTACTTAATGGCCATATGCATATGTAGATATAATAGAAAGGAAGACTATGCATTGCCCACTTCCTAATTCAGGCCATTCCACTATGTTCTCCAACTAGAACCTGATAATGGATTCCCCTCATAAGCCCAATTCTCTCTCCACCAATCTATTTTTCCTTTTCCTTCTCTTGTCCACAAATCTCCTCACTTTGTTCCTTGCCTCCACCTTCTACTCCTCTTGCTCTATCAACCCCCTCACCGCCGCCCCTGCCACTCTTACCACCACACAGACTAGTTCTACTAACTCTGGCTCGGCTACTGATGGGCCTGATTCTCATTCTGACACCTCTCAAACAATTTTAGACCTCCCATCTGAATTCTTGGCCTTTACTTCTGGCAAACTTCTTCCATTTGGTTTCAACACTAACTTCGATTCTGACACCATCTACCCACCAGTAGGCCGAGCCTGCACTCTCTTTCCCAATGAACTCCTCCGCTACATGACCTACAAAGTAAATGGATCCTGCCCGGACGACGGGCTTCTAGCACAAAAGCTCCTCCTCAAAGGCTGCGAGCCTCTCCCAAGCCGCCGTTGCCGGCCAGCTGCGCAGCCTGATTATGAAGAACCCTATCCTCTGCCTACAAGCCTATGGACCACACCCCCAAATTCATCAGTAGTATGGACAGCTTACACCTGCAAAGATTACTCATGTCTCATCAACCGATATCGAACACAAAAGGGTTTCGATGATTGCAAAGATTGCTTTGATCTTGAAGGCAGAGAAAAGACTCGTTGGGCTGCAAAACAGAGCAATGGAGGAGGAGGAGAAGGGCTTGACTTCACCATTGATGAAGTATTAGCGACAAAGAAAGCTGGCACGATCAGAATCGGGCTTGACCTTGGTGGTGGAGTAGCTACATTCGCAGTGAGAATGACGGAGAGAAACATAACAATTGTAACAACATCGATGAACTTGAATGGTCCATTCAATAATTTCATAGCTTCAAGAGGGATAGTGCCTCTGTACATAAGCATCTCACAAAGGCTTCCATTCTTCGATAACACATTGGATATTGTACACTCCATGCATGTATTGAGCAACTGGATTCCAACTACTTTGCTTCATTTCTTGATGTTTGATATCTATAGGGTGCTTAGGCCTGGTGGGTTGTTTTGGCTCGATCATTTCTTCTGTGTGGGCGAGCAGTTGGAAGAGGTCTATGGACCACTTGTTGAGAGCATTGGATTCAACAAGTTGAAGTGGACTGTGGGCAGGAAGCTTGATCGTGGACCGGAGCTCAGAGAGATGTACCTCTCGGCTTTGTTGGAGAAGCCATTGAAGAATTCTTGGTGATGATTTTTTTTTTTTTTTTTTTCTGTTCTTTTCTTATCTTTTCTTCCTTTCGAGAGAAATTAGAGATATTGAATTTTGGAATTTTATATTTGGCTAAAAGTATTCACTTAAAAACAATTTTAATATCATTCAATTTTCTTACGTATACATATATATATATAAAATAAAAAAGAATTAATTATATATTATGAAAATAAAATATTAAAATATTTTAAGTTAATGATTAAGTCAATTTCTTAATTTCTGTGTTTATTCTATTCATGGAAATTTTTTCTTCCTTATTTTTATCTGAGCCTCTCCTCTTCTGATTGACTGTGAATTTTTGGCTCCCAATCTCTCATTTCTTTGGTGAAAGATTCCACGTGGTTTTGCTGATTTATTTATTTTTTATTTCTTTAATTAATTTCCTTTGTATTATTTTCCACTTACCCTGTTTGAAACCTAATAATAAATAGACAAGTCAATGAGATATGACCCCACCCAAGATATTTCTTTATTTATGGAAATATAATAATTGCTGCAACTACTAACTAATACCCCTTAAATAAAATTAAAATTTTCGTTTATATATGGTCAAAGAAAAAAAAAAAAGTCTTACTTATAACGATTGATGTTTCATATATGCTTGTTTGGCCAAATTTTATTAAATGGAAAATGATATTAAAATAAAATTATTCATTAACATTTGAATATTTTATTAATTATTTAGTTATCGGAAAATATATTAGGAAAAAATAAAAACAAAATCACAAATTTTTATATTAATAAAATCTATAAATATAAACAAGTTAAGTAACTTATAAAAGATTTAAATTTAACAAAAATTTTAAATGCGTTAAACTCAAATCAAACTTAACTACCTTGAACAACTAGCCAAGTCAAATTTAAATATTAAAAGCTTTGATTTGGCAACTGGGAGTCAAATTTAAATATTCCAATCATCTGCACGAGCGGGCAAAGGCCACAGCAGACTCAATTCTCGGAGAGAAATTTGTTCCAAGGGGTCATCGTCAATTTGTCACTTCCCGGCCACTTCCAGCCAGAGACAGAGTCAGCACAGCCTCGTGGGCTTAACATTTTGGAAGCCCATTGCGTCTTTCCTACATACTTGGCAGCCACGCAATGGATTCTATATTAACAGCAAATGAACATTTCTATCTTCATCTTTGATCGCATTTTCAAGAGACCTTCTTTCGTCTGCCATAATCCAATCCAATCCATTCCAGTCCCATGATGATTCTGAGACAGACCATGATTTCTTCCCCTACTGGGTTGTGTAATGGGAGCTTTACTTCATCTATTCACTTCTAATGAGTCAACCCCAAGTTCTGCAACTACAGTGGTGGAATATGGGGAAAATGATCGAGCAGCTACTAATAACAGAGCAACCCAGAAGCATTTCCAGCAAATCCAACACATCCGTGGAGCTTGACATTGATTTTCTAAACAATGTGATTCTATGTTGCTGAATAGAATATTCTTTCTTGTAGATTTTTCAAGGCTGTATATGGGTTCTGGTCACATTAAAGGTCATTCTAGTTACAACAGAATTTTTGTAATGAATAGATTGGTATAGAGCAAGTTCATGCTATATCATAAGCTGGGAATCATGTAAATAGGGCGCAACTATGTGATGCTTTATGTTCAATGATGAAACTGAAATCAATCTCATCAGTTCAAGTGTCTCACGATTAGCCTTAAGTTGTGAAACTTGATAAATGAAATAAAGGAGTTCATTGGGTGTATTTCAATAGAAAACCTTTGACACTCAAATAAAAAAAGAATCATCCCTTGCTCTTGAAAAAGGGTTAATTGCCAACAAAACTATGAAGTTTACTAAGTTTTGTAATTAAATCATAAAATTTATATAATTATTAATTAAACTCTCACGTTTGAGAGATGTCTTAAATTAACCAAACCCTTAATAAACAATTAGTATGTAGTGCTTGAGAGGTAATTATAATGGGTTTTGTTTTGACTATTTCAGTTGGGAACTGCACTTATTTGTTGATAGTTGATATTAATGGATAATCGATTAAGGAGAATAACTATTCTTTTTTTCAATGATTTAATTTACCTTATAATGGCTTAGAGCAAGAGCTATTGATAAATTTATTTTAACGAAAAAATGTTCTTAAGGAGAAAGTTACAAAGTTAAAGGAAATTAACAATAAAATCACTAAGAGATAAATGTAGTTCAATGAATAGTATAATTAAAATGATATACTAATTAATAATTTGCAAAACAAAATTAAAGTGTCAATAAAGATAAAAAATATAACAAAATTTAACTTATAATTTCTTATTTATTGAAATATATTAATGATTTATTGATGGTCAGATCAATTTGAGACATTAATCAAACATAAAGATTTAATTGACAATTATATAAATTTTAGAGTTTAATTACCAAATTTCATAGTTTTCTTGACGATTAACCCTTTGAAAAATAGAGAATCAGGGAGATAGCTGAAAAATGGGAGTTTTTTTTTTTGAAAAAAAAAAGGGAGCCTATTGCTTCATCGTACTTGGTTTAAGCATATAGGAAAAGGTATATTTTACTAGTTTGTTAAGAAAGAAAGCAGTTTCAAAACACCTTCATACAATTTTCAATGGTAAATTTGTACAATTTGATACATGTGTCACTGCAGAACTCACCAAGTGAATCCAATGCGTCGCAGATGCAGGCTCCAGTTTGGAACTTGAATAATAGCACAAAATTGGAAACCAAAATTTATGTCAGAAACTCTGATAGTATTTGTAGTTCTCAATTTACCCTCCTCTTCTAGCTGAAAACCCCAAAGAATCCTTGTAAACAAATATCTCAAGGACAACTTCATTGTGTAGGTACACTTGAACTTGAGAGGTCTTGGACATCAAGCATCAACCGATCAAATACATTTTAAGATTTTGGTTTTTCATTGTCTTCATATTCTCTGATAGCTATTTGCAGCAAATGAATTTTAGACTTGATTCAAACTAATACCAGAAAACTTACTTTATTAGCTTGTATTTGCAAATGGCAGCATTTCCAATGCCTTGGTATTAACATTGACATAGCTTTATATATGCAGAGAAGCAGCATTTATGTGGATTTTGGATACAGAGAAAACTAGGCTCCAACACTATACAACAACATCAACGTTCATAATTAATGCGTTTCACGGATTAAATACAACTTCTCACCATCATCAATCATGTCTACATCAAGAATTTTACCTGCATCTTCTGTTAGTATACAACAATTATCTGGAAGCTGTAGCTGCTCTGCTGCTGTCTTTATTAGCTCTTCCATTGTCTGTGGAACCCATAACACTATACCAGGTCTTTTTTGTTCTTTGGGACCCCATGGATGGAAAGGGAAAATTGTGCACTTCCTTCTCTGTATTTTATCTGTAATTTGCAATAGAAACTATGTTATTAACTTCTCTATGGGATCAGCTAAAATTCAAGCATTAACAATGAGAAAAAATTGGGTATATCTTCTCTCTGGTATTAGCATACGTGTTTGTAAAGAAGCTGCTAGATGGGATCACCTAAAATTATTCCATTCAACTAATTAATCTTTCCAACTGTGTATGAACCAAGAGAAACAAGGCTAAAGTAGAATAACCCCATCCATCAGAGACCAAAATCATAAGAAACAGTTATACCCAGCAAATCACCACAAAACTAGACTTTCTTTTTGTTTTTTTATTGCAATTTTGGCTGGAACCAATCAACAGATGCTTGGAGAAAATATTCCCATTGATGCTTGTCTAGATCTATAAAGGTAGACATGATAATACAACCACCACTGAAAACCCTACTTCCCCTGAATGAAACAATTTGCGTGTAGCATAATGTAATGATATTTTATTCGATTAATTTATTTATATATTTTAGCTAAATATTTCCCCCACATCAAACCAAGTCATTTGAGAGCCATTTTAACTTCCTGGTTATAGTATCAGGAAAATTTCAGTTTCCATTAGTGAGAGAGAAACTGGTAAGAGTCTTGGCAATACCTGTGCTTTCTTGAGAGTGAGGCCAGAATTCTGATAGCTGAGCAGATTTTGCATCTTCCAGTAGCTTGATCAAATTCTTGTTTCCAGACATCCGACCTTCATCAAGAGGAGTTTTTCCCCATCTAGAGAGTCAAAACAATAATACAACAGTTTAGTTATCAGAATTGTCTAACAATATTAATTGGACATCTATTTTGATAATTCTCACTTAAAAGGATTAGAAAGGTTCTGCTCAAACATCATTTTAGCATATCAATTGCTTTTGTATATAACTGCAAGTCAAAGACCCGGCTTAAGTAATATCCGAGTATTCAGCCCCTAGAACAAGATCACAGAAAATAGAAGCCATAAGAAAACATTGTTTGGTAATTGACAAAATTTTCTTTCCCATTTCTACAAATCATCAAAAGCTTAGCTTTCACTTATATTAATTGGACCTAGTTACTTAGCCTCATTCATATCCTCAAATAATGAAAAATAGCTCACTCATATCTAGTTAGGTCTCAAATTTAATAATATGCGAGAACTAATAACTTGCTCATAAGCATAATATAACAAATAAAATTATTTGAAACCTGTCTTTCAAGAAAACACTAGCTCCAGCTTCTAACAGCAACTTTGCCATCATATGTACTCCTTCGGAGGCAGCTACATGAAGTGGGGTTCGGTGATCATAATCCTTGGAGTTTGGATCAATGCCAGTGGACAAAATCCTTTTGAGAAGATCAGAATCCCCATTTGAAACAATTGAACAAAGAAAACTACCAGCATCATCCAAGCTCAAGTCAGCCCCTTCTTTAACAAGTAAAGATGCAACATGATCATGTCCATTCTTGATAGCTTCCAGTAAGGGAGTATTTCCAAATTTATCTACCCACAAAAATAATCACACATTATCATTATGACATGGTCAATAGGTTACTTTATAAAACTGCCAAGGACAAGAGAATTACCTTTGATGTTAATATCAACTCCTTCTTGAACAAGGAAAAGTGTAACGTCTTCATAACCTCTTGATGCTGCAAGATGCTGTTAAAAAAAAAAAAAAAAGGGCTCTTCTCAGATAGAGTTAAACATTTCTTTCTCTTACTCTACCTTTTGGAAAATATAAATTTCCCCAATGATGATGGAACCAAGATAAACGCAAAAGAAGATATGGCAAAAAGGTGTATGTTATAAGCAAAGGACAGTACTGCAGAATTTTCTAATGTGAACTGAATCAATAAAATCATGACCTGATATACCCTCAGTTCTGGGCATGAACCAGTGACTATACGGTCAAAACTCTATGACTGAAGTCCAATTATGAAATTATGTAACCCTTGTTCCAAGCTCCCAATATATGTTAACTGGGAACAAGTATGTCCAGTTGTTGGGCTGGCCTATTTTCCTAGTTGTTCCACTAATTTGAAGTGGAAAAGAGTCATAACCAGTGTTACCTAAATCATAGCAAAACCCCAACCCCCTCCCCCTCTCCCCCCAAACACCCCCACCCTCCTCCCCCCTCCCCCCTTTTTCAAATGGCATTCCAGAACGTTTGGTCCAGAATGTGATACGTTTGCGCAGAACATGGAAACTGCCATCTAAATTTTGTCTCCTTAATCCAGTGATTATGTTTAACTAGGAAGTTAGCTAGTGATTTAAGGTGTTTAGATACCCTAGAACTCTACATCCTTGCCAACAAACTCCAGTAGGTCACAGATTTCAACCGGAAAAGAGACATAAGAAGTATTAATTTTTCGGTTGTTGCATTTTGGGGTTCAATATTGCATTTTGTTTGAGACTTTCTCTTCCCCCTTTAAAGTTTAAACTAGTTTGCTGGTTTGGAATTAGGAATTTTAGGCCACTAGTGTTTACCTGTCCCCGTCCCTCAAACTACAAACTAGGTAGCACTGGTCAGAACTCCAGGTATCCTTATCAGACATAGTACTTGAGGATAAAGTGAAGAGTACTATGCTCCCCATCAAAGCAAAGAGTGTGAAGATTACTCTCTGCTAGTTAACTCTTCAATAAATCAAAGGCAACAATATCCATTTAGAAGAAGCATGTTACAAGCCAAAAAATCAGTTTCTATAGTTCACTCTTAGATTTTGCTAGACAAATGGACATCACACGGAACAAGAAAATAGACAAGGGAGAGATTGATTAATACGGGCGCAAAGATGTATATAATTCATCAGCAAATCATACCAAGGGTGATCTTCCATCATAATCTGTTCTGTTCGGATCAGCTCCTGCTCGGACAAAGCTTTTTAGCTCATAAAGATCTCCATGGTAAGCGGCACTATTCACCCTCAAAGCAAGTTCAGCTTCTTGCTTTCCAATGTGAAATGTAATGTCTGATTCTAGTTGCTTGTCTTGAAGACTGCTTTCTTTTTCCTGTCAATTTTTCTAGTTTAAGACATCTTGATTAACATATATAAAACCCAATTTGTAAAGCATATATCTGAAGTAATTGTGAATTGGATGCATGCAAAATATTCTAACATACGTGCATGATGTGATGGTTGAAGAGAAAAAGAATAAAGTAGGGAAATAAGTTGGACCAAATTGTACATAACCTCATAAGCAGAGCTTAGTTACCTCTAAAATGTTGTTCAAGATTTTACGTCCATCATAAAAGTATATCTCAAGTATATTTGAGAAAGATTGTTTGTCAAGCCGTAGAAGCCGGCATAATTCACAAACACGAATAGTATATGGCTGAGGAAAGTTGCAAAGGATCGAAATTTCTCCAAATGAACTGTTAGGTTGTAAAAGTGAGATAGTCTCCTCTGATCCATCTTCCCCTGTTCCAACCACCTCCTGCATCCAGGAGGGAAATGGCTATCTTACATAAATCTGCATGTCGAAAACATCAAATCTACTTTCTATAGGAACTGCTCAGAAATGAAACAATTTCAACCAAGAACCAAATAGAGTTTATCTAGTTACAAATTGTTTTAAGCGATAACTAATGATCACATCATAAGTTGCAATGTTGTACAACATTCTCACTCACCAGCATACATTGGAAAACAAAGTCCAGCAAATACCATATTGAAAAATGACAATTCAAGGACTGAAAATTTTAATACTTGCATGTGTAGAAACAGTTGCGGATTTAGAAATATTTTTAAGTGAGAACAAAATATGAATGTATATGGGTAGTTATATATGTGCACATTCAAATAAAGAAAAATCATTAATATCAGTAATATTATTTTCACATAAAAGAAAATTATCATTTGCAATTCTAAATTATAAGTCAGACGAGTTCCTTTTTTTCAAAAAAAAAAAAAAACAAGTGATACAAGTAAGTTGGATATTTGATTAAGAATAAAAGTACATTTAACTACTATAATGATGTGTGTATTAAAATAAAAAAGTAAAAATAAATTTAAAAAATAAAAACAACAAATTTAATGAGCAATTTTATTTTATTTTCTACCTTCAGAAGGATAAAATTTAAATTAAAGAATGAAGTTATTTAGTTTATGAATCAAACAAAATATAAGTGACTAAAAAATATCAATTATTCAGTGGAACAAATTTTTAATATAATAAAAGCAAACCTAAAATTTTAGTAGGGGCAAAATGCTATTTAATTAATATTTCTAAAGAAATGGGTGGCACCCAGTGCAGGCACTTGCCCCCCCTGTAAATTCACCCCTGTGTAGAAAGACATAAGTGTGTGTGATAATTCAATGACAAAGCAAGAATTGTTGTGAAAGAGATCCTAATGTATTATACACAGAGTACAAGATAAGGAAGCAATGTACAAAAAATTATGAAACTTATGGAGAACATAAACATTATATCAATTATAATGGAACAATGTGACCGTAGCAAATGGAATTGTACCAGCACGCCATGACAGACAAAATAAAGTTGATCTACAACGTTTCCCTGCTCCATAATTACTTCTCCTGGGAGAAAAAACTCCTCATGAAGCCTAATAACCTGAAAATTTTAAAAAATAAAAATATGAAAATGAATGTAGTCCTATGAGGGTGTCACAATGGTTACCCAGCCATGCAATAAAGCATAGAATAGGGAACAAACTATCCAGAAAAAACTAGAGGTTGTACCATTTGATGACAGAGATGGATTGATTAACAATAGTTTGCATAAGAACGAGATAGGCCAAGGAATGCACCA
Organism: Hevea brasiliensis; assembly: GCF_030052815.1. NCBI lineage: Eukaryota > Viridiplantae > Streptophyta > Magnoliopsida > Malpighiales > Euphorbiaceae > Hevea > Hevea brasiliensis. The sequence goes on from NC_079508.1 coordinate 61,172,438, forward strand.
GTACAAAAAAAGGTGACTTCTTACGAGTAGAAAGCATTAAAAGAACAAGAGGAAGATTCATAAAGACATGGAATGACACAAAAGAAGATGATAACAGTAACCAACACTTGCTAGTTGTCAGAGGATGTTTCATTGAACAGACAAGAATGGTCAAATCCACGTATGTAACACAGGCAACCTAGTTTCCATCAAGAGCCACTTTAATAACCACGAACTACTTGTTAACTTGTTATTACTGCCCATTATCCTATCTATGTCAGAGTTCACCAGTTGAGCTTTGATAAAATGAATTTCACACATGTATGTAATCCTTGCAATTTCAAGAGCACTCAAGTCAGATTCATCTCCTTCTTCGTCCATCTCCATGCAACAATGTATAAAAAGGTCACAGGATTCAAAAATTAAGTACAAGAAAACGCCCCAGTAATTATTACAACATCAGGGTTTCTTGTAACACTATTGTATTAAATTATAACGGTGATTGCCAATGAAATCCACAACGGATTTAAACCAGATGAAGAAACAGAACTTTACTTTTCTATGATTCCTAGCCCATTGGACATTCACTTTGATTTCACTTATCTATCATCTGTCAAAGCGATGGCAGAAGAACTTAGCAAAAATGACTTACAATCTGATTAATAAATTCTGCAGAGCATCCTTTGAACAGGGGAACATTTTCAACATATGGCATGTATAATGTTTGGGAAATCTGCAAGAGAGGCAAGAAATAATGATAAGCCTGAATTTCCTAGACACCTAGGAAAAAGAATCTAATATGTAAAACTATGATATATAAGAATTCAAAATCCACAAGCACCAATAGGGGTTGAAAATAACAAGTAATCTGAAAGACAATAACAGTCATTTTTAAGTGGGAGATAGGAATCATTGGATTATATCCTCATCTCCTTTATGGGATCTACAACCAATGAATAATAAGTTTGAAAGAGCGCCTTTCTATAGGAAATGTTGCATTATGGTGTTGTTCAATTTTATCAAAACATCCACACCATTCCTGCTGTTGGAACTTGGAACCTTCTGTCCTCTTTTTGGAGATAAATTTAAGTTCGAATTTTGAAAATTTCTTTCTTGGGCAACATGACCGTTTGAGGATTGAAGACACTTAGACTAATTAATTGCAAAGCTGGTCTGATGAGACTCTTGGATTGGCTGGGGGTAAAATTTTTCTAAAAGACTAAAATTAGGCATTTTAGGGTTGCCATACATTATTTTATCCAATTCAATGGTGCTCTCTGACTGTTATTAGAAGATTAAGTAGAGAAATTTGGACTGGTAGTATTCTCATCACATGATTGAAATTTCATTTCTCTCCTCTTTTTTCTGGGAATTCAAGGAAGCCACAAATGATGATCCAGTTCTGGTCTAAAACGGGCTCCAGTACAGGATGCTGTATCCATACAAGCAAACCTAGGCTCAGGCTAAATTGTTCACTGGGCAATCATTCTATCATTGCCAAAATGCTCATGTTTATATTTAACAAATATTTGGTGATCAGAAAAGTTTGAAAAACAGAAAAGTTACCTTAGCACGAATAGATATAGGAATATCCTGAAGAACAGAAGCTTCAGTGTAGCTACTTTCATACTGTAAGCGCAAATGGCCTTTGCTCTGGTTACGGATGTCCCTTCCAAGTCCATTTCTGTTCATATATTTGATGAGATCTGTCATTTTATCCCTGAACTTTTCTGTCTTTGATCCTTTTACAATTAGTGCTGTCATATTGCCAATCAAATAAGCACCAAGAACCATATCGAAGGACACATATATCATTACAAATATCATTTCCCTCAGATTTACAGCATGTATATCTCCATACCCTGTGGCAAAAAGAGGGCACTCATTAGCATTCAAAAGACTCCTACAAACTTGACGCGTGCAATAAGAAAGATTCTTCAAATAAAAACTGGCACAATTTCAAGAAAAGAAGATACAAATGTGAACTATTCTAAGTGCAGCTAACATAATTGCAAAAATTATGCTTTTTCAAATGAAAATGAAATCTAGAAAAACTGAAAGCATTTAAAAACCAAACAAGGATTTCCATGGATGGCAATATAATTAATCATTTGAGGTTAACACAGCCTTGCCTCAATAGGTTGGTTTAAGCTAAACTATATATTTTAACAAATAATAAAAGAACTCTGACAGCTTGAATCAATACTAGAATAGAAATTTTGTTCTAAAAGCATCAGCTACTATTCAAAATTCAGCCCTTGCAAGAAAATAAAAAGAAATTCATACAGATAAGTAAAATTCTAATTGCAATCAATATTTCTCATATTCTTTTTGTTTCCAGTAGATCTAGCAAAAATTTCTATGAATCACAGCCCTTTACTTTTCCAATTAGGCTTGTGAATAATACAATTTTGGACCCTTTAACCATTTTGTGATTGTTTTGAAGTCAAACTATGCACTTATGAGCTTAATAAGGGAAGTACAAATCAGAAAACCAAAATTTTATAGGTTTATCGTGTAACGAACAAAAGGGAACTTACCAACAGTGGCCATAGTGACAACAGCAAAATATAAAGATGTTACATAACGCTTCCAGATGTCAATCTCTCTGAAGTGTGAATAGCTGTAGTCACCCATCTTTAAGCTTCCAATCCAAGTATAACCCTCTTCAGAGGATGGTAGAGTGGTAGCCAAATAGTAAAAAATGCAGGCTGCGGTATGTGTGCAGTAGAGTTCTACAGCAGTAAGTTTTACAATTCTTGTAAACAGGTAATTTATTCGTATATCCTTCTCCATATTTTGGAAAAAGTTAGTTACTTTGCGCACTCGGCTTAGCCTAATCCACAAAAGATACCTAACTTCTTCTTTATGTCCACAAGCCTGTATAAAAATGTTTAAAACGTCAAAGAGTAATGATATGAGGATGATCCTTGGTGCAGTTCTAAGATTGCTACATTGTGACCTAGAGTTTGTGGATTCAAAGCACTGAAACAGTAAAATGTACAAAGCCCTGTTCACTAGGACACCTTTTAGATATTGATGATATTACAAAAAAATTTGTGAAATTCTAGTTTTCATTCTACACATAAAAACTAATTCCATTTGTCTCTTAACCTTCCCGAAGAATATCATTAATAAATTCTAAACCTCACAACAAAGCACAATTGTGATGTCCATTCAAGGGATACCATCCAATGAAACATTTGGGTTTCTCATTATATGTTTTGAAACAAGTTTGGAGGAAATCGTACAGCTAAAGGGGGAGCTATTGGTGTACTCAAACTAATAACAGACATCATCATATCACAAGCTGCATAATTAATATCAATATCCTTGGTTGAACCTCATTGTTTGTGAGGCAAAACGAGGGAAATGAAAAAGGATTACACTGTAGACGCAAACCTGTTCTAACCAGTTATAACATTAACAAATAAAGAGGAAAGGTGATGTCAACTCTTGGAGAAATTTTAGCATACAACCATTTTACGTACAATAATCTCTTTATAACCAGTAATTATAGTGAGTCCCATGTGTGTCACATCCGTTCATTGTACATACAACTTCTGTGCTAATAAACATTAAACAGATTGAAAATTGAAACAGGTAGCAGTAAAAAGATTTTAGAGAGAGATATTTACTGAAAATAAATAAATTTTGGCCTTTTTTAGTTAAGGATAAACATAACTAGAGAAGTAGAACTCTCAAAAAAGTGTAAAAAGAAGTATTATTTGGTTTGTACTATCAAACCAACTTGACAGGAAGTAGATTATTTTATGTCCCTTGTGTAAGGGGAGTAACTCAGCTAAGTGAGACTTAGTAAGTTGCAGTTCCCTATGTAGTAATTTACCAATTTATTTTTTTTATTATTATTTTCTTTTACAATTTAAAAGCAAATTACTTACTAATAAATTAATTTGTATATCAAAGACATTTATATTTTTTCAGAAAGTAAGTTCCTGAATGTGTACTTTACGGGAAATAGTGTTTTGAACCAAACAAGGTTTTAAAAATAATAAATATATTTTTAAATATTAATTATGATGAAACCCATATGAGACCTACCACAACTATAACAAAACCATTGTTATCAGAGAAATAAATGAATACCTTGTAGATGATGTCCCAAGGCATGCAAGCGAGTAAATCAATGAAAAAATGAGATTTTAAGTACCTGCAACGAGAGAGAAAACCAGTGGCAAAGTAACCTCATAAAAAAATGAACATAGCAAATGTTCAGAAACCATTCTACTAGAAAACAAGAACGGATACACAATATAAGGATGTGAAAAATTATTAGTCAAGACAGACTAGCGTATGCTGCGACTGTCAACTCACAAGGGATGTGAAACCCATATCACATGAACCGCTCCTAAGTCCCAACTAATAATTTTACCATATACATTACTACTTGTTAAAGAGGTGTGAAACTACCACATGGAAGAAATTAAAAGTGAGATTAACATGGTTACTGCCCAGTTCAGAAACAAAATTTGATAACTCAATTCGAAATAGAAATCAAACCAAATTTGAATTGACTAAAAATTGATCTCTAACCAAATTAGAATTGAACAATTTGATTTGATTTGATTTCAGGTGAAAACTTTTTTTTACATTAAAAAAGAAAAAAATAAAAAAAAAAAACTCTTAAAGCTGACGATTCCGATCTCAACAGACCACTAAGGCACTATCCATACACCATCACTCTCATGAAGTACGAGTCCATTTAATTATAAGAGGGAGGAAGCATGCACTAATCCCTCGAATATAATAATTTCTCTAGCCATAAAGTATAACAAATAACAAAATGCAATAGGTGCAATAGTCCGTTTCTCTCATGCACATGTACTACTGAAAATGGTCATGCTATATAACTAAAAATTTATGCTGAGTTAACTATGTATGAAACTAACCAATCGTATAGGGTTATAAGATTTTACATAAGAAATTAATGAAAAAAATAAAAAGCATACAAGCACAACGGAGGAAAAACAAAATTTACCGAAGAGCAACAGGAGTGCGCTTATAGATCATACGATATGTCTGGCTGTCTCTGTAGGCAACGAAGAACTGTAGAATGATATCAAATAGGAAAGCAAGCTGTCCAACAATTTCCAGTATGAAGAGGTTCTCAGGTAATCCCCTGAAGAAACCAAACTCCATGGGTGTAAAGAAGGATGAGTAGACTGCCCATATCAGTATGAACTTCGTCCATGCCCTATACCATCTGCATCATTTGGCAAGGTGTTACTAACCCCAGCCCAGCAGATTACAAGGAGGAACTCAAATTCAAACCAATCCAATAATAACCAGGAAGAACTCACATTCAAACTTTACAAATACTTAAAAAGGAAAGAAAGAGTACTTCTAACAGCTAGTAAACACTATTACAGTTAATTCAATAACATCAAAGTGCTATTGTTTGTCTTTGGGTTTTGTCCCATACAATATTAGGAAGATAATTTTCCTTACTACCGATGAATTTGACACACTCGAAGAGCTGAGGTCTCTCTCAAGTACATATTACCCTTTTTTTTTTTTTTGGTAAATATGAAATTAGTTCACCAACCCCTCCAAGACTCTAACGGCTTTATCACACCGGTTTCATTGTACTACGTCATATATATCAAAACATATCAGAAAATGTCAATCAATCCCTAGAAAACACAATTAAATGAATTCGTAATCTTTATTTTTATTTTAAACTATCAACAAAATTAGAAAAAGAAAAATGAATTTTAGGACGATCAAAATTCAGCTCCTACATTATAATATTATACAAAAAAGATAATCGACAATTATAAACTGCTACCTCACTAATCGTAATCTTTGTTTAGCTCCCACCGATTTTCCATACTCCGTATTTGTACAACTATAACGATAACATAAATGTCTGTAATTTTATATTATGCATGTGCACTAGGTTTATGTATACACACACACGTTCCACTGATCTTCAGGTCTGTTTGGAAACAGCTACAACCATCTTTTTTTAATTTCTTTTAATTCCACATGTTCAAATTAATCTTTCTTTAAAACAAAATTAAAAGTTTTAAAAACGCATGCGCAGACCGCCACTTCTTACTCTCAAGCATCCAGCCATCCAACTGGACAAATCTTCACCGTTGGATGTTCAGAAAGTCCTGGCAGTGACGTTGATAGTCCAACCAGGTAAACTCCACCACTTGTAATCCCATGGCGGAAAACACCGTTTCGGCTAAACCCCATCAAAATCTAAGATTCGCGCTCATCTACCAAAAATAGTTTTTTTTTTTAAATGAAAATCTAAATTTATCCCAGTAATTCTGAAGCCTCAATTAATTATCCTTTTTCTAATACTAAAAATTAGAAGGTGATTAATTACCTGTTTTCAGGTCGGATAAAGAGACCTGTAGAGACGTAACGAATACCATTGATTACCGATTCCCGACTGAACTTCCGCCGAGTCCCTGACTCAAGCCCTAACTCGTTCTCTATGAGATTGAATCTGCTCCCTCGCGACGAGTTTATTCTATCTCTAACATCCTCCACCTCATACTCTCTATCCTCCTGCTCCTGCTCCTCCTTGTTGCTGATCTCCCTCTCTTTATGACCCCCCATATTTCCTCAGCTCCAAATCTCTATGCCTATACTTCTACATTTCCGTGAAAGATTATGTATAGATTAAAGTGTTGCAATGACGGAAGAGTTCAAAGGAAATAGAATCGTTCACATTAAAATTAAGATAAGAATGTAGGAAAGGAGAGGAAACGAAAGGATATGCAAGTTGATGAGAAGGGTGACCATAACATATATACTTTTATGGGAAAGAGAGAGAAAGAGAGCAAAAAGTTATGGCGTGATTTTATGGAGTCACGAGAAAAAGGGCAGCTGTAGAGATTGAAGCTGAAAAGAGAAAGAAATTGGGTGGCAAAGCTGTTGATATTGACGATGATTTATAAGATTTTTGGCTTTTAGGTTGCTTTGCTTGTTGACATGAGCATTGTAAGGATGAGCTTTTTGTTTGCTGGGAATGCGCGGAAGGAAGGACTCCGGGCGTCTGAATTTATAGAGTTTGCCAGCCGCTCTAATTATTTTTTTAGATACAATCGTAAAAAAAAAAACAAAAAATTCTATGTTTTTTAAATGTTTTAATTTTATTCCTATTCTACAAATTACTGATTAAACTTTAGACTATATTTAAATGGGAGGAAAATAAAACAGAATAAACAATTATAAAAAAGATTAATAAATTTTTTTTTTTGAAAATGAGAAAAAATTAAAAGAATAAAAAAATAAAGGTAAAAAATAATAAATATATTTACTATTTATTTTTTTTCTATTTTAGAGAGAAAGTGGATGAAAAAATTATAAAATTATTTTTTTATTTCTATAATTATTTATTTTAATTTTAAATAAAAATAATAAAATAAATATTTAATTATTTAAAAAATTATTTTTCTTTTTTATTTTCCTACCTAATATCTAAATAAGGAAAAAAATAATTTTTATTTTATTATTTTTATTTTTCTTTCTTTTTTTTTCCTCTCTAACAAAGTTCTCAAACGGTGTTAAATTTTTTAATCATTGTCAACTCTAGCTATTATATGAATCAGAATTGGGACTACAAACCTCATTATTTTAGTTCCGATCCTGTTCATTCAACATTCTAATTGAATTGTTCATAATTTTTTTTTAATTTTTTAAATAAAAAATGTGATTTAATTCATAATCATTTTATTTATTTTTTATTTAATTTTAATCTGATTCACTCTTAAGTCAAGTTAAAGAGAGGTTTAATTAGTTTTTATTTAACTTAAAATAGTCTGATTTCGATTCTGAATCGATCATTGGCTGGGTCTATGCCACATAAGCACGCCACGTTAACCCATTCATCCCCTAAACTAGACAATCCCTAACCCATATTAACCCTTAAAATAATCCGTAAATTTATCCCTTTTATAAATGATACCCTTCTACTCCCCTAAGCATCTAGCCCACTGTCATCTCCTTTTCTATTATCCTGTGCCGCCGTACCTCCACTCATTATCGCCTATTGCAATTTCACCCACAGACACACCGCCATTGCCTCCACCTAGCGCGTCGGAATTTCCCTTGATCCCAGCACACAATGATCAACTTGAAAAATAATTTTTCCCTGTGCGCGGATGCATATACCCATCCACTCATCAATAGCCATTTTGGTTAAAATTATGGTAGTCTCTTATTTATATATATATATATATATATATATATATATATATATATATATATATAATTTGAAATAGTGACATTGCATTTACAAAAACATCAAATTAAACTACCGAAAAACATGGACCGTAAATTCCACGTGAATAAAAGATCACCTCTTGGCTATTGTATTGTATTGTAATCTAGCCAAGTGAGATGACGAGTGGTCGATTAGTCGTGATAATCGGGTTGCGGGGCGGTTTTTTTTTTTTTTGGGACACAAGGTTTGGGTTGACTTGTATCCTCCATGTCATGATAAGGATTAATTACAGATGATAAATTAAATTGATCAGCCTGACGATTGACCAAAAAAAAAATAATTGAGCAGCCTGACGGGCCATGATACGCAGCTATTACCTATTATCATTTTTAATGCTCCGGTATTTTCCAAATTAATAAAGACGACTTATCATAAGCATACTCAATTTGCCTTGATTAGTTGTTAATTAGCACAGGATCTTGAAAATATTTATTTTTTTAATAAAAAAATATATTAATTATTAAGTGGTACTATCATATTCACGAGTCAATTTTTGCATGTCCAATTAAAATAATTCAAAATTTTAATTATTTTCAAAATCTTTGATCAATTTTTGACAGTTGAATCGATGCATCTATTCGATTTTTAAGCTATCTGATTTAATTTTAATAGTTAATATTAAGTTGACGTACATTATTCGATTAAATGCAAAATATTAACATTAAGATTAAAATATTCACAAATAGTTTTTTATAATAAATTATTTAAAAAAATAATTCAATTGAATTTTTATATAATTCTATTTATTTTTTATTTTTTAAAATATTTTTTTAATTTTTTATTTTAGCTCTTAAAATGGGATAGAGGAAAAAATAAAATAAAACAAACATCCTAACACCTATCAATAAAAATATGATCAATCATTAAATTAAAAGTAGAGTAATTATCTAGAAGTGTAAAAAAAAAATATTTGATTAGTAAGCACTCAAACTGGGAAACACGCAAGAGTTGATAAGCATTAACAAATTTACACCAGAATAAAATTTTTGTCTATCCATATGGAGGCGTAGCGTGGAAGGATTAAGATATCCGTAGCTGGCATATTTTGATAATAATATTAATACACCTCGCGTACTGTAAATTTTGAATTATTTAAATTTAAATTTAAATTTATAAATCATTAAAAAAATTCATCGTATAAATTTATTATCCAAATTCTACATGAATTCGATTAAAATTTTCACATTACTATTTGAATTTATTCTATAACTGTTATTAACTACTCGGTGGGAGTCAAAGTCAGTCGAGTTGGGATAGTCGGGAGCTCCGTTCCCTCTTTAGTAAGAGAAGACCCCAATATCTCTTTTCCTTAGTAGTCCTTTTCCAGCAACATCAGTGGTAACCCTTCGGGGTTGAGGACGACTCTTTACCAGCCGAGAGGGCGGATTCTTCCCTCTCTCCCTTTTGGTTTTGGGTATAAATGTGTTTTTAGTGTGTTTTGATTTGTTATGGGATGCAAATTTGAGCTTTATGTGCGAGGAATTTGTGAAAATCTACTTGTTGAAGTCTTCTGTGGTTATCTTCCTTGGGTTCTCCCGATTGGCTAGCAATCTCAATGGATGAGGTACTCCATCAATCTCTATCTTTCATCCGGGCTAAATGAGACTGAGATGCTGAGTTTATGTCATGCTTGCTCCCAACTAGTCCGGCATCTCCATGGCCCCTTCCTTCATTGGCTAAAGTGGTTGCATGCATCGGTTTTCCTTTGTTTGAGGTTGTTTTTCACGGCTGTGCGGCTTGCCTGCCCTTGTTTGGTGTTGTTCCTCTATATTATGCTTTTGTTGGGTGAACCGTGACCTCGATGGTAGCTGTGTTGGTGCTCCGTTGGTCTCTCTCGTCTTGGCGTTTGGTGCTGTTGCTGGTGGTTACCAAGTCGGGGTGTCTGGATCCTACCCCCGATTTTAGTCTTAGGCATCCACCAATAATAACATAGGTTACGTACAAATCGATTTGATGGCACTAATAATGTATAAAAATAAATCAACAAGTGATCAAATTGGAGAGAGAGACACCCACAAGTATCAAAATAGTTAGGGAAGGAGACAAAAATAGATCAGGAGGAACCAGCATAATCAGGAATCAGGTACTATGCTTGTCTATTTGGGGACTAAAGCTGCTTTTCCACCCCTTTTGGGATACTTGAATAGAAAAGAAACAAAGGAATGTAACGAAACGAAAAACAAAATAACAAAAAAAAGGAAGTTAATGGTATTGGTCGGTTTTGAAAAGGGAAGCTTCTTTTATGTGACAAATCAATCAACTGTAATATGACATGAACATATATATAATAAAGATTTTCTCCTGTTTGTAAACTATAATATTGTAAAATTTTAATTTAATTGAAATTTTTTTATAAATGATTTATTTCAAACTTTTCATTACATATCGTTTTATCAGTCGACTATAATCTAAAATCCTCTATGCTTATATCAGTAGTTACTGAAAATTGATGCCTTAAAAATCGTATATTATTAGGAAAAAAAGTTGAGAAAAGTATAAAGCATGATGCATACATGTTTTATACATCAGCGACACATTAATAAATATTTGATTTATATAATAAATTAATTTAATATTACTTGGCTATAATCTCTGCATAGATTTAATTATGTTAGTGTCGAAGTGACCAGCATTGGGACGATGAAAAAAAATTATGACGTTTTATTTCTTTTAGAATTATTTAATTTTAAAATATAAAACTAAATGGTTTAGACTCGTGAGAATGTAGCATGTTCCAAAAATGCAGTGTCATAAAAAGTGTTTTTTATCATTTAAAATAAAAAAAATACCAATTGCCACTAAGAATGGCAACGGAAGAGTTGAGAATCGGAATCACTCTTTCATTCCTGGCCTAGTTTAGAATCAAGTTAAGACGTTTTTTGTTAGGAATAAAATGGATTTTTTTGCTGAAACTTTTATATTTTAATTTTGTTAGAATTATGATTCAAAATTTTAATGAGATTTGGAGAAAAATCTTTTTTTAATTTGAGTGGGAGAAATATTTAAATATTTCATATAATGAGTAGAACTCTTATTTTAGTGTTATTTCTAAATTGAGTAGAACTCTTAATCAGATAAGGATTGAAGGAATTACCACTATAAATGAGAGGATATTGGAAAATGTTATTTAGCTTTTGCCTATTGAAGAGAGTGGCTTTTAACTCGTGGAGTGAGGCTGTCGAAATTATTGTCTATTGGTGAGAGGGCTCTTACCCATATAGTTGAAAGCATCATTTGTGGTGTAGTATTATAATAGTAAATATATTAGATTATGTCTAGAGAAGACTAAAAGGGATTAACTAATATATTTAGTATGAACAGTTTGATGATGTTGTAAGGGTTTTCTTCGGTGTAATTGGGTTTATGGGTAGTATAGTTTTGAGTTTATAATGATAATTTATTTATTTTTGATAGTGGAAGATGACGTGCCCGTGGATGTAGCCCTATGTTGAGAGGGTGAACCACGTAAGTATTAGTATTTTGTGTGTTTGCTTTATTTCTTTATAGTTTACACGCTTTCGCAATGCACAACAAATTGATATCAGAGTATGGGGATGATCTTTGTGAGTTTGGTTGAAGGTGGAGTTGTTGCTACATGTAGAAAATCGCACATGCAATAATAGTGGTGGTGGAGAGTTGAATTTAAGGTGGAGCTCTTGATGCAAAATCAAGATGGTTGATGACGTGAATATTTTTTGAAGAATAAAGCTAGTTACAACCAAAATGAATATTGAAGAATTGATAATTTGAAGGGTTCAAGCTCAAGTATGGAAATTTAATGATTTGATAAAACCCAAGAATTTGAGATATACAATGGTTGATGGATTTTAAGTTAAGGTAGAGATTGTTAGAATTATGACTCCAAATCCTAATAGGATTTGGAGAGAGATATTTTCTTAATTTGAGTGGAATAAATATTCCTGAATAGAATAGAAAAATATTTTTCATAAAGAGTATAACTCTTATTTTAGTGTTATTTCTAAATTGAGTGAGACTCTTAATCAGATAAGGATTAAGAGAATTAACACTATAAATAGGAGAATGATAAAAAATGTTATTTAGTTTTTGCCCATTGAAGAGAGTGACTTTCAGCTCATGGAGTGAGATTGTAGCCCATTGTAGAGAGGGGTTTTGTCAATTGCTGCGGATTTGGTTCTGCCCATTGAAGAGGGGCTTTTGCGATTAACTAATATATTTATTATGAACAGTTTGATGTTGTATAGGTTCTCTTAGGTGTATTTGGGTTGATGGGTAGTATAACTATGAATTTGTAATGATGATTTATTTATTGTTGATAATGGAGATTGTATGCTCGTAGATGCAATCCTATGTTGAGAGGATGAACCACGTAAATATTGGTGTTTTGTTTCTTTGCAGTTTATAAATTTCCGCGGTGCACAACAAGTTTTAATTTATTATTATATAATATAAAATTATTTATTAAAAAATAAATTATAAATTATAAATATAAGTTTTAAATAAAATTTTAATAATATATTTATATTTTTTTGTTAAAATTATAATATTTAATATAAATTCATATAAATAATTTATTTTTTATTAAAATAATAATATATTATTATACAGGTGATTATGAGAATTTGAGTGGAAAAAAAGTCTTTTCCATTTTCGCCCTGCTTCTATTCAAAGTAAGATCAGAGAAAATTAATCGAATTTAAAACGGGATAGATCAGATTCAATAATAATTATCATCTCTAATTGGCACCCATATGATCTCTAAATAAATATTTTTAATTGTTTATATTTATATTTTATTCTTTTGTGGGAAGGATATGTTGTAATTACATTGTGATGATTATAAATGAGTTGCCAAACCTAAAATCAATTTAGTCTAATTGAGGTTCAAAATTGAGATTCCATGGCTATGGAGACGATTCCAGTAGTGTGAGAAAAATTTAATATGATGAATAATTTTTCTTTCTTAAACATGTTGAATTCGCATCACCCACTCAAACGGACTGCAGGTTATGGATGGCATTAACCAACGACTACTGAAAACTGCCCAACAGCACCTCCTTCTCCTGGACAGCAGTGGCATTGTCACACTCTAAGATTAATGGTGAATACAAATTAATTCGTAACATCACTTAATTATAATAAAAAAATGTCCTTTCAGTTTCTGACAGTAGGCGTGTCAGTGCCACTATTGTATTAATTTACACGAGCACTAAGGTTGAACAGAAAATGATTAAGTCCTAAACCACAAACTCTTCCCAAAACTGGAAATCTGCAGTGTCATATACCACATACTGTTTTAATTAATTTAAGCCGACTTCTCTTGGAGGAGCTCACCACAAACCAAGTTGCTCCTAATTTGGCAGTCCACTTAATCTCCAGATAAGTTAATGGCATTCAACTAATTAGTGCTGGCCTAATTGATTTTATAAATAATAATTATTATTATTATTATTATTATTCATTTGGATCAGTCATAGCCCATTGCTTTTCAGCAAAAACTAGTAACTTAGTTCCCAACCCTCCCTGATTTGGTGATTTGTCCAACAGTAAGTTCACCATCACACTAGAATTAGAGAATTCAGACTCATGAACAATAAAGCGATAATACTAAACAAATATAATCTCTTTTGTTAGGTCATAGAGCACATGATAATTTCATACAATTTAAGGCCAATTACGAAAGCCAATTTAATGCCTTTTTAATTTAATTTATTTTGTGATTATTAAAGAATAAATATACCAAGAAATTGTCGGATTAGGAAGAAAAGTATGCCTATTGATAAATGATTGTATTGCCAAAATTGGTGATGATAGGATTCAAAGGAAATGCAGATTACTTCATCATCTTTTCATTGTTGTATTAAAAAATTAACAATAGCTTAAGAATTAAATAGGCATATATTCAACCTCGATCCACTAAGTTATCTTAACTATACGTTCAGTAATCTATGCCCACTGATAGGCTCTCTTACGTACATACGTGTTTTTATATTTAACAAGGTTGCTTTGTTTTCATGGCCATTTCCTGTAACCCACTTCGCCGTTTTGAGTTGTTATTTTTTAAACAAAAATTGCATGAATATGCCTCGTTGTCTTGGGATATATATAAAGTCTGAAGCCACTTGGCTGCAACTTGAATAAATATGATTTTTTTTTTCATTAAACGATATAATTGATGCTTAAATTTGAGAATTCAACCTAGCCTTTACATAGGGTTAATTGCACCATTCATCCCTAAACTTTAGGGTATTTTCAATTCTATCCCTAAACTTCGATTTATTAAAATAAAATCATTGAACTTAGTTTTAATTGTAATAACAATCCTTCATCCTAAAATTCGGTCTAAAATCGAGCGACTTGCTTATGTGTTAGTTCAAAGTGTCATTTTAAAATAAAAATAAAGCTATATCATCCAAATCCTCTTGCTAGGATCTTTGGTCTTAGGGTTTGGTAGCTTAACAGGCTCCACTGGAGGAGCTCACATTGGGGAAGGAGTCCACACAGGCAATTGCGATGTAGATTGAGGGTTAGACCCACTTGGTTGTAATGATTTTCCAATTGGATAAGATTTAGGCATAATTTGCATTATATTTTCCTGATCTTTCTTTACCCTATCAATGTCACCTCAATTGGGTATGTGAACCCAAGAACTAGCTTGCACTTCTTGAACCTGATCATGCTCATGCTCATGTGTCTGATCCTGATCCTGGTCATCCTCACCAACTTTATCTCTAATGGGTTGGTACCATTCCTCAAACATGGAAAGAAACTTCATGGCATTGTTGAAGGTTAATCTCATATTAGCAGCAAAATCCATGGGTAAATCGTACAAATTCTTCCCCAATTTAGATTTGACAGTACCCAAATCCATAGGGTTCTTGATTGTATCACAATAATGATGAAGCTTCATACCCTCAACATCCACTCGCACATTAAATACATATGCATGCTTTTGCTTTATCAATTTCATCAAAATCTGGGCACATTTCTTCATCAATTTGGCATGCTTCGGATGAATCAATCGCTTCATATTTTTGGCCCCAAATCAAAAATTTGTTGCTGGAAATGGCCGCTTGTTTCCCAATATTTTCTTGTTTCTATAGGTTGTTGCGATTGTCTTCTTCTTATGGAAATTGGAGCTAAATCTGATTTGGAAGTCCAAGGAATCTATTCAATTCTTCAGCTGCCAGATTTGTTCCAACTCTACAACTAATCGATTCTTTAGCTCTACTAGTTCCTTCTTCGAATACGATGCTATATGAAACTTCACATATCCATTGTTGTTGAAATCGCTCGCGTCGTCCAATGCAACTGATTGCATTAAGGCTGGTGACCCATCAAAGTTGATGACAGGCAAAGCAGCTTGGAATTGTCATTTTTTTGGACAATTTAGGGTTAGGGTTAGAGAAAGGAACTTCGTCCATGAATTTAGCACCACCTCTAGGCTGTGGCTGCATTCAATTTGGTTACAAATGCCACGAAGAGTGCAGTAGAAATCCACGAAATCAAAAAATGAGGGAAAAAAATACAATTTGAGAGTTACACGTGAAGGGTTAAGGTTTGGGGATTTCCCTGATAAGGATTTGGATGATGTGGTTTTACTTTTATTTTAAAATGATACCTTAGATTGACATATGAGTAACTCACTGGATTTTTAAATCGAATTTAGGGATGAAGAACTACTATTGTAATTAAAATTAAGTTCAATGATTTTATTTTAACAAATTAAAATTCAGAGACGAAATTAAAAATTCTCTCAAAGTTCAAGGGCAGATGGTGCAATTAACCCCCTTTACATATATATATATAATTTTTTTTTTTTTAATCAAAAGACATATTGTATTGATAAAGAGGATATTGCAAGGCTAAATAGATAGTTAAAATAAGTAAATCAGGCCCATCCCATTACAAAAAGGTCCCAATAATCACACAACCCAATAGTTGACAAGAAGACAAGCCCAAACCTTGTAACCCAACTGAAAACCTTAATATAAAGCCCCAATCCAAAGAAATAGATTCAGAACAGCAAAGCTTCCTCATCGCACTCAACCATTGGGAACTCCAAATGCCACCATGCTAGCCAACCTCCACTGAAACAACCTTGAAACCGAGTGAAGTAAGAGTATAAGAGATCTCACGTAGCAAAAGCATGTAGCGAAGACCAACTGACACCAAAATTCCACCATATTTGTCGTTTCAATAGCATATCAGAGACTAAACTCTGCACTTTTAGGGTCTATTTGAACCTTGAATGAGGTGAGAAAATAATAAGTAATGAAATAGTAAATAAAAAATAAAAAAAAAGATAAAAATGGTTATAATAAAAAAAATTATATTTGAGAATGAATAAATTATTATGAATATAAAGAGAAATAATATATAATTTTTTTAATTTTTATAAAGAGAAGAAAGAAAAGTAAATTTACGTTGTTTAAATAAAGTTTAATTATAACTCTTAAATTTCCATTCTTACTTCTCCTAGGCAAAGAAAGGTAAAATTTACCCTTTATTCATTCATTTTAAACAAGATACATAACTCATTTAGTTATACTATCCTTATTTAACCTTCGTTCATCCTCATCCAAATAGACTCTAAAGGAGTAAGGCAAAGCTTAAAATCGACTATGCAAAGGAACAGGAAGGCTACTGCTCTGCAGCGTGAACTATTCTTAGATATACCGTACTAAACATATCAATCCTTTAGAGCACAACCGCGACAATGAACCACAACCAAGACACAGCCATGGCCATAAGTAACATGCCCCAATACCCAAAAGCCCCAAAAAATCGAAGCAAGCCACCTGCATGCAAAATCCAAAACATAGAGAAAGAGAAACACAAGGACATTGAGGGATCATAGTAGCCATGAGACCTCCTGCCGTAAATTGGCCGCTACTTAATCAACCCAAATCTATATAAAAACCAATGTAGTGGCTGGAAAAAAGAACCCACACGCCAAACAAGAGAAAGCAGGCCTTCCCCTACCCATAAGGGCGAAAAAAGGACACTTTAGTACAAAAAAATAAAGATCTAAAACCCTAGAAAAAAAAGAAATAAAAAAACGGAGAGAATCTCTCTCTGACCAAACTTACTTAGCCTTTACGCTTAACATGTATAAAGTGAAATAAAAAATTTATTTAATTTAAAACTTTGTTTATCCAATTTATTTTTTTTTCTTTTTTTTTTTAAGAATTAAACTATAAATTTTATTGATCAAACCAAGTGGATGGAGGGACCTCATCTATCCATATGAACTCCTCTACATTGAAATTAAACGAAGCTTTTCCAAGCTTTTCCAAAAATTAAACGAACTCCATATATGGTGTATTTTTTCCATGGTTACTTGATTATATTGCAAAGTAAAATTATTTTATTATAAAAAATAAGATGATTTAATGAAATTTTACAATTTATCTTATAAGATTTTTTTATGTATTGATATTTTTCTATAAAATAGTTAATTACAAAAATTTTATTAACTTAATAGAAAAAGTAAAATTTATTAACATAAAAAAATATATAATATTTTTCTAAAAATCCAATAATAAATTATATATGTGGTAAATTTTATTAAAAAATTATAGGAACAGTTTACTCATTCATCATGGGAAATACTAAAATAATACTAATATTACATATACTTATACACTCACATAAAAAAAAAATCGAAAATAATGGTATGATGAATATGTAACCTAGTCTTATAAATTTTCCAAAAATTTTGACATATATAATTTATTTGTTAGATTTTTTTAATAAAATATTATATGTGTTTTTTTTACAGAAAGAAACTTCACTTTTTTTTATTAAATTAATAAAAATTTTATAATTAATTATTTAAAAAAATATTCATTTATAAAAAAAACTCATAAAAAATAAATTTTTATTAAATTATCTAATTTTTTATAACAAAATAATTATTTTTACTTTATAATAAAATCAAGTCATCATATAATACAATTTATTATATTGCCCTCTTTTATAGGTGTAGCAATATGTAGAATAAGAGCATTTCCGTACAGAACAGCCATAGATAGAAACTTTTGTTTATCCAATTTCAAAAATTAATTCAATTCACAATGAATTTATTTATACTTTATTGATAAGGTTCTAATTATGTTACTAAACCATAAAACAATATTTTTTTTTACGAACCGTATTTTTATATATGTATAATAAAAAATAATTAGACATTTTTTTTATTAAAGGATCATAAAATAAAGTTCAATACTGAAATTATAAAAAAAAAAAGTGAACAATTTGAAAAATAGCCAAATTTAAATGCAACCACCTGGCTCACTACTACTATTCACAGAGAGAAACCCTCTGGCTCCTGGGCTTGCGTGGTGGCTTGTAGGCCTAGGCTGGTCGAGCTTTCTCGTCCTTCTTGCCTCGCGCGCATCACATTTGAAGGCCTATTTAGATTTAGAGCAAAATTTGTACTTTATTGACAGTGGTAAAAATTCACTTTATTTTATTAAAAAAATTCACTCTATTTTTTTTTTAAAGAAAATTCACTTTATTAAAAACTAGTCATTCTAAAATCTCTTCATTAATATCTCTAAAAAAAAAAAAACACCTCATTAAATAAAAATAAAAGCAAACATAATGAAAAAATTTTTTTCACTATACAAACCTTTTGTCTCCTTTTTTTTATATTTTCTTTTTTTAAATTCTTTTTAAACGATTGTTTTTATTGATGATAATTACTCTTATTTTATTTTTTTTAATTTTTTAAATAATTTTAAAATTTATTTTCATTTATAATATATTTTAAACAATTCTCATTGAAATTATTATTATTATTGGTAAATTTTAAGTTCTTATGGTTTTTTTATTATTAAATTATTTTATTTATTTAAAAAAAAAATAATTATATTTATTAAAAAGTTAGAGTTCGTGACTTGTTTATTAGCTTATTTATTAAATCTATCAACATGATCAAATCTTTTAAATTATTTATATTATTTTTGGTATAAATTTTTATTTTATTTATATAAAATTATATGTTAATTTGAATTTTTTTATACTTTATATATATTTAATGATTTTTTTAAATTTCTATAAAAAAGCAAACATAAAACTCAAAATTAATTAAATCATAAACCCAACTTATCCATAATTTACTGTACATTACCTAACTTAATTGAACTTTTAAAAATCAGAAACTAATTAATAAATTTCACTAAGCTTCATAACTCATTGTAATAATTTTATTAAAAGTGTATATTTTTTTTAATGTCATATGTTTTTAATCAATTAAAAAAAAACTCATATTATTATTTTATTTAAATCAATTCATCACAGAGAAGTTGAAACAAACCCGAAAAACCAAAATCGATCCCGTTCCATTTCCAGCCCGCCCAATCCCACCCGGTTCGCATTTGGCAATAATCAAAAAGAAATTGGGAGTTGATTGATTCTGTAGTCAACCGTGCAAAATAGTCATTCTCCTTCAAATTCCTCACAGAAACACAGAATAGAGTGTTTCTAAGTTCTTTTTTTGAGTATGGCTATGGCTTAGGGTTTATAATTTTTCACCAGAAATCATCGATTACGCTCCTCATGGCCACCAAGCTAATTTCTCTTTATCTTCTTCTTTTGCTCTTCATTTTTCAGTTTCGACTCTCTTTGTCAGGTGAGTTCTCTTCTGCCTTTGATTTTTTTTTCCTGTTTCAATCTTCATAATCTGTTCGCTTATAAGCTTTCGGCTTGATTTGAAACATATATTTCTTGATATGAATCGCTTGTGAAATCAGGGAAATGAAGATTTTATTTATTTTATTATTATTATTATTATTATTATTATTATTATTTTTTTAATAGTGATTGATATATGTAGTTTATTCTGTAATGATAGATGCATTGCACATTATGCAGAGGTGAGGAGTGCTTTGCTATTTCTCAGTTAATTGGTGTCGTGCTAACTAGGACTTGAAATTACTGATTGGCATTACTGCGTCTTAGCTTGATTGCTTGAAAATAGCAAAGGAGCAGCCAGTATATATGGCCCGGCTGTGTGGGCTAGGAAACATACTATTTTATAAAAAAATTTTATATATATATGTTTTCATATTGATTGGACAGTGGCAGACCACTTCGAAGTGGCATGTATTCCATTTTAATTGAAAATCTCGTATACAGGCTTAAAGTTCAACTTAAATTAATCACATGTACCTATGGCTTAATCCTGAATTTATTTTATTTTATTTTTATTCCTACTGATAATAAAATTATGATTTTTTTTCCCTTTTTAATAACTAGTTTCTTTCTATTATGCTGTTGATTTGTCTGTTGGAAATTGATTTTTCCCCCCTTATTTGCTGCTTGGGAATTTCAGAACAGACAAACTCTATGCAGTCTGTTCCTGATCTCCAGAAGTCTATGTACATGGTCATTGATGGATATCCTTGTGTACGGCTGCTGAATCTTTCTGGAGAGATTGGTTGTGCTAGTAAGATGCTTTAAAAGCTTGTCTCCTTTTGACATAGTGATTTACCTCTCAGAAGATCTCATACGATCTAAACTTTTTATGTCATGCATGTCATTCTTCTCCCTTTGTTACCTAGATCCTGGAAGAGACAAGGTTGTCACTCCTATTATAAGATTCAGGAATGCTAATCAGTTGGCTCGTTCATCTGCTGTTTTTGTATCATTAGATGAAATTCAAGAACTTTTTGACAGGCATGTATTATGTGCATTTTTGTTTCTCTCTTTCTCTGCTTTTGTTTCCCCCTCAAAAGTGAGCTTTGCGATTAATCATTCTAGAAGCATCATAAAAGTGGTAAGTCATATGGATTTTATATTTGTAGTTTTCTAAAACAGGAAAATCATAAAGTATATTGGGCTTTTAGAGGGTAAATGTTAGCCAGCCTTTAAGATTTGGAAATATGTGAGTATAACTTATCAGCAATCAATGCTTATTGACAGAAGCACGACTAGAACTAAACAAAAACTATATTATGTGTGCCAAAATGTATATAGACTGACACAATGGTCATTTTTTAAGTTTATGAAAATTATGAATTGATAATCACTATTCTGATAACTAATCTTCTCCAAGACTTGAAAAATGGCTGGAGAGAAGTTTGGCTTATGCAGCAAATTCAATGGCTTATCACTGACGTAGACTGAAAAAGTATAGATTCTTTTTGGCAGCAACATGAGTAGTTTAATGGATAAATTCACTATAAAATTCAAGATATATTTCTTACTTTCATCAGAATGTTATTGCAATATGGACTTGTTCATGAATCTATGGCAGAGTCTTGAGAATCGTTTGCTTATAAACCTGGAATTTCTGCTTTGAGTTTTGTATGGACTATACTATAAACTATGGTTTAAGATATCATTAGCTTTGTGGGGGTTTCTGTTTCATTGCTACTACTGAAATGTGGAACCAGAGCATTGAATTTTATTGAAAAGAACTACATTTTTTTGCTTTTTTTTTGTTATTTTGATTGGTATGTTTTTGGATTTTATTATTCATTGAAGGCATAATTTGTTTGATACTCATAATGTCAGATATCTGTTTCTGCTTCAGAATATCAGATGATTCAAGTTTTGCCAAGAATGTAGGTGGTGTTTTAGTCGAGTCTAGAACCAACATGCAAAATAACATAACAGGTAATTGTGGTTTTCTGCTAATTATCACTCTTTTCTTGTACAGCTATGGTGTGACACTGACATTAGAGTCAGATGCTGCTAAGTGCTAACAGTTTTTTTTTTTTTTCGTCTCTTTATCTCAGGGTTCTCTCCAGCTCAAAAGTTCCCAGAAGTTGAATTTGCACCTTATAAAAGCATCAGCTATGAATGGAACCCCATTGTATGCTATGAGTGTATAGTGAAATTAGTGAACAATTTTCTGAGAGTTTGTAGTTATTATTATTCTAATCTTAGTCAGCTTGTTGTTGTCCAGCCTCTTTTTATGTGTTGGTTGGTTTATACTGCAGATTTCTGAACCTTTCTTTTATTGATCATGTCTGATGGTAAAATATCATGACAATGTTAACTATTTCATTTAATTGATGAACAATGGTTAAGCATTCACAGTATCTGTCCTTGTGGGATAATTAAAATGAACCGGTTGGTGTATACTGACATGAGATTATTGATGCCATGAATGCCCCTTTGATGGGCACTGAATTTTGTTTTATTTTTGTGCAAACTGCTCATAGAAGTTGATTTTTTTTTTCCTGCTTGACTAGCTAAAGTTTCACCACCATTTCTTTTGCAGGGATCTGGTATTATGCGGAAAGCTTATAATTTTCCTATATTCTTACTCTCTGAGGCGAGCAGTCAGATCATGCAGGAGGTAAAACATGTAATTTTTAACAAGAACAGAGCTGTTATTCTACTTTTGGTGATACTTATGTTCACTGAAAGCAAGGCCAAACTTTGTTTTTGGCGGGCATTGAGCAGTTTTTATAAATTCTAACTCAGCTATGGTTGTTTTGCACGAATGGGTTAAGTACCGATTCCCTATATTAGTGGATTGCTTCTATAGTCTGTAAAATTTTTATTAACTTGTCTGTTTATTTGACACATGGGCTCCTTTCTTATTTTTGTATAATGTGCTAAATAATGGAGAATTTCTAAGTTAGCAAAACATTGAGATCCTGCTAAAGAAGAAAAAGATTTTTAAATTGAAGCATGTTTGATGCCTGCTCCTGATTAGTTAGATACCCTGGCTTTTTCCAAAAACGAGTATTTTATGCATCTATAGCTACTCATAAAATGGTTCACAGGTAATTTGCTCTAAAACTAGTCTCCTTTTTGTATCTCCCTTTATCTCTGGGATATGGTTTTGATCTTTTTCTTGGAACAGATTTCTGAGTTGATCTAATTTACGTTTCATAAAATCACATGTTCATGTAGATTGCCACAAAGAATGAGAGACAAAAGAATGCTTATACTGCAGATGTTGCTGAGTTTGATTTAGTGATGCAGGTACTTGATGATGATACTTAGATGTGATAATCTTCTTCTTTGTTCTTAAATATTTGAACTTGATGATTTGCTTAGACTGATTTGTAATATATTTGGCTTTTCCATAAGACAACAAAATCTGGGACTCGTGATTCAGAATCTTGTTTAAGAGAACAGACTTGCCTTCCTTTAGGTGGATATAGGTAGGTAATGTTGGATTTTCTGTTCTCTTCTTGCTGTTTTTTGATTTGGTTTGTGACACAGTTGTTTTTGAAATCATTATATTGTTTGGTACTGAGGTATTTTTGGATCATTATCAGATGAATTTATAATGGAAAGGGATGTCCCTCCCTTTTACTTTTCATTAGCATGGGAACTGGTGTATGCTTGTACAATATGCTATATTAAGTTGCTTGGTTTTAATAATATTTCTAGGTCCTACATAAGAACAATAGTGCTTATGATGGTTTCAATAATATTTCCGGGGGAAAAATATGACATCAAAAGATACAATAATGCTTATGAGGATCGCCTCTTCTCTATAAGTAGCTAAGTGAGTTATGTGCCTGTTTGTGAGGCTACAAGCTCAATGGAACTAAGCTTGGGCTTGACTTAATTTTTCTTTTACAAGCTTGGGATTATGAGCTTGGCTTGTTTGGCTAATGAGCCACATCAAGCCAGTAGCTGTAGATTTTACATGGGCTGATTGCTTGCTAGTTTGTGAAGTGAATTGAACTATTTCATGTAATAACGCATTCAGTATTTTGGAGCCAGAGGTTTACCAATGATGTAACCTGATTTTGTGCTGTAAAGATGATTGAGGTTTTTGACTTAAATTTTAATTGTGTATGTTAATTGTGAAAGGCAGTGTTTGGTCATCGCTTCCACCAATTAATATTACGTCCTCAAATCAATCCAAGCCCATTATATTAATTGTGGCATCTATGGATTCTGCTTCATTTTTCCGTGACAAAAGCTTAGGTGCAGAATCTCCTATTTCTGTAAGTTCAGGACTTTTGATGCATATTTAGTCATTCTTATAAAGTTATTTCAGTTCTTGATAATCTTTCTTCTGTCCTAAATCAACACGCACACTATTTTTGAAACTTTTTTAGGGTCTAATTTCCTTGCTGGCAGCGGTTGATTCACTTTCTAGCATGGATGGTTTGGGTGATCTTAGTAAGCAGGTGTGTATGAGATTGGTACTCTCTGATCAATATATTTTTGTGAAAATGTGCTTATGTATAAGGTCTTGTTCTACTGATAGTTTCTGTTGGTGTATGGATTGCCATTCATTTGAACTCTTTCACTGTTTTTCTCATGCTTGTTTGGATTCAAAAGACTGTTGCAAAAATTTTGTAGTTTTGATTCTCACTTACTGCAAAGTGGAAATATAAATATCAGCACATTTTTCTAAACAGCCTTTATGCAGATTCAGAAAATCTGAGTTCCATTCTATGTTGGTGGGACTGGTTATTCTGTCCCTTATTTGGAGCTTGACTATGTTGTTTGGAGTCATCCGTGTATTAATTTTTGACATAGCTTACCTGGTGGATTATGGTTGTTGGTTAGAGAAAATCAAGAATCTAGGTTTCTGTCTTCTCCATTTAACTCCCTTAGACATTAAGGAAGTGGCCTGTGGCCCTTCCTCATGTCACAAAAGGCAAATAACTCCCTTAACTATAAAAGAATTTGGCACTGATACTTATTCTGTTAATTTGCCATTAGCATGGGTGTACCATGGGCGAGACTTTGTTAACTCCACATTGCTTCTAGTGTGAAATGGCAGTAATGTCATGATGAAACAAAATATACACCTCTATATATGCTTGAGCAAAATCTCAAGGTTACCTTTTTAGGCCAACCAAATATAGAACTGGAGAGAATAACAGTGTACAATGCATTTTAGTTTTTGATCAGCACAGTGATACTTGTTAAGCATAACTTGAGATAGCCCAATTAATAAATTGCAATGGAAGCATCAGATCATTCTTGTCTTTTAGTGGGGAATTGTAACATAGGCGCTTTCTAATTTTATACTTTGGCAATTGTGCATTCTCAGTTTTATTTGATGGTGCAACAGTAAATTTGCATACATTTAGCCCCTCCCAAGTCCGAAGTGGCAAGTGTGCTTGATTTTAGCTTATTTATTTAGGGGCAAGTCTTGCCCTTATTATTTATGTACTTATTTGTTTATTTTGGTGGTTTGTTCTACTGCTGATATGCCTTAAAGAATAGTCTACTCATAATTCATAATGTTGGTGCAGCTTGTCTTTTCAGTTTTCACCGGGGAGGCATGGGGCTATCTTGGCAGCAGGAGATTTTTGCTTGAACTTGATTTACAGTCAGATTCTGTTAATGGCCTTAATGACACACTAATTGAGATGGTATTTATCGTGCTTGTCACCTGTAAAATATAGCTATCATTTTGGGATTAACTTTATTTAGGTTGTTAAACACACACACATAGACACGCACGCATTCACACACATAGACAAACACTTGTTTGAGCAAATATAATGGCTAAAAACACAATTTTTGAAAGAAGATTGATTCAGATGGTATGGTGGTATTTTTTTTTTATGTTGCATACATTTCACTCTCTTGTAAAATATATTTTTGGTTTTTTCACGACTCCTGATTCGTTACTCATCGGGAACTTAATTATTTAATCTATGGTTTAGTATCTTCAGAGGCTAACACCCTGTGTGCTAAATGATTCTGCACAGGTCATAGAACTTGGATCTGTCGGGAAAGGCTTTAGTGGAGGGAATAAAACCTTTTTCGCTCACACAGCAGGGGTGCAAACTCTTGAGCTTCTCTACTACTTTTTGCATTGAAATTGTTATATATCTTTTTTTTGTCTTCAACTCTTGGCCTCTCTAACTGGATGTGTTTGCAATATGAGCTATGCACTCAGTAACTTTATTTCATCCTTTGAGATCCAGAGTCATGGTTGAAAGACAAGGTGATGTAATTAGCATGCTAAATATGGGCAGTTAACAGAAAGAAAGAAAATTTATTAAATATTATATATTTTCAGTTGTCTTGCTTGAACTGATGAACTCAGATACTAGTATCATGATATTATGGATGTGATGAGAGTTGCAAACAACATGGTTATTTTTTGTTTTCTTAAACTCCTATTAAATTAGCATTTGTATCTGTTCCTGATTTGGAACTGACCTACTAGATGTTTTAGTACTACATATTTTAGAAAAATGAAAATAGAATATAGTTATTTGAGTTATTTTGGGCATTTTAGTTACCTAGGATACTTTGGTATCAGACTTTGTTACTAGGGATATAGTTTATTTTGTGATGCCTATGCAAGTATTCTTATATCTCTTTAGTCAGTAGGTTGTCAGATGATTAAAATTTGAAATTTAAAATTTGACACTACTAGTTCCTTTATTTGGTGTTTTCATTTTGTCTTTCATGGCATTAAAAATTTTAGGACTACATATTTTTGAATTTCAGAGTATTAGTTCCTTTGCTGTAATTGTTGTATTTTCTTTTTCTTGTTCTATTTTGCTCAAAATGTCGTGGATGCTTGACTTGTTAGTATATGTGCTTGTATGTAGTATAATTGATGATTAGCCTGGTATTCAGCATGTCTGAATTGTATAACTGTAGTGTTCATTAATGTAGGTTTCTTCAGCCACAAATGAAATATTGAACGCCTTCAAACATGCTCAAGATTCACTTGAATCCAAAAATGTTGTGATTGCAACAGCAAGCACTACAAATCCTGGGTTGCCCCCATCATCTTTGATGGCATTTCTGAGAAAGGTTAGTGAGTAACTTGAAGTCATTATTGCGTTTTTTTTATACAGTGCCTTATTTCTGATTTACATCAATAAGGACAACTTTGACTATCCTATTAAGAGCAATCAAATTATTATGGATTCGTGTCGTATTTGTGTGAAGGAACCATGGATGCCAAAGAGTAGTGAGGATAAGTTTAACTTTCTTCTATTCTACGCTAGGTGTCATCCAAGTTCTTATTATGTGAGTTTGCAAGGCATTGTGATTTGTGGGCAAAAATATTCCTGGGATGTGCATTTGGAAGTTAAAGGCACTTGAGCACTCCCATAAATAGCTTTCTTCATGGACTGTAGGTGATCTGGCGCACGGAAATCAAATTATTATGAATTTGTTGTATTTAATGGAATAGTGAGGAGGCTGTTCCGCACCTGCTATTGCATTGCAGAGTTGCAAGGGAACCAGTGTCATTAAGTTTCTTGCTACTCAAGGCTTTTGGGTGATTCCAAAGTATCTGCCTCAGTTACTGGTTATTGGAAGGGGATTTTTAGTTAGTTTTGGAACCCACTTCCATTATGCCTTAAATTGGTGCACTTGGAGAGGGTGAGATATACGAGGGGTTGAAATGTATTTTAAAACTTGTGTTTTTGAGTTAGAACCAAGGGTTCTTTCGTCTTCTTTGGTCATTTCATTCTCTATTTTTTTTGGACAGGTCTGATTTGGGTTGATTTTTACTGTAAAATGTAAAAATGGGAGAAATAAATTCATAAGCAATTGTGAACATGAAAGTTACATTATATTTTGATAGAACTAAAAATTCCCTTTGTTGCTTTGTGTCAGTGGTTGTAACCATTGGTCTGAGAAAATAGTTGGTATCATAAATCTATAATGCCTGTGCGATTTCTCTCTCCATTGGCAGAACTCATCATCCTCTGGGATTGTGTTGGAAGATTTTGATACTGCTTTTGCCAACAAGTTCTACCATAGTCACCTTGATGATATGTGTGAGTTGATTTATGTTCTAAATGGCTTTCCCTTTGGAAGTATATATATCTGCAAAACATTGCTACATATTTTTATTGGGATATCTTAAATGCAGCAAACATAAACTCTTCAGCTATAGTCGCAGCTGCATCTCTTATTGCCCGCACCCTTTACATCCTTGCAAGTGGCAGCAAAAATTTAAGCAGTTCAGCTTTAAGTGCTATCAATGTGAACGCCTCTCTAGTTGAAGAAATGATGGGTTGTCTGTTGAACTGTGACCCCGGTTTGACTTGCGAGCTGGTTAAGGACTATATATCACCTACTGCTTCTTGCCCAAGTCATTATGTTGGTGTTGTCATTGGGGAACCTTCATCAACTCCGTATCTTGGATATGTCAGTGATGTTTCCAGGTTCATATGGAATTTTTTGGCTGATAGAACTTCTATTCCCACAGAGAATACTAGCAATGATTGCTCAAAAGGTTGCAGCAACAAAGATGAAGTCTGCATTAGGGCAGAAACAAATGGGAAGGGAGTGTGTGTTATTTCTACTACAAGGTAAAGTACTAGCTGCAAGCTGCTAAATTAGAATGGTAATTCAGAGAATACCCTGAATGTCTAACAAAATTTACTCAGACTGCAGCAAGCAATTGTTTGCTTTATTGCCCCCAACATATGCGGCCTGTTTGTGCCCAAACTGACTCATTTGAAATTGTCTGACTAAAGCAAACCCTGATTCCATATCTATGTATGTGCGTTAATGCAAAGGTATTAGGGTAGTCAACTTGATGGTCTGGTGCCATGCATATAGTGCAATAGGTAAAAAATTCTCACAGCACCACCGAATTCTAGCTTGCATTGAGAACAGCTTAGGTACTGTCATTCATTTTCGTTTCTTCCATTTGCTTAATCCTGTTGATTGCCTGCATAGAGAACAGCTTAAGTATGCAGTTGTGTCTTCACTCTGTCCTGCCCCATTAATCAGTTGCCTGTAATGGAGAGACATGGCTGCATCAAACTGCTAGATTATTAGCAGGGAATCTCTATTCGTGGCATGTGATTATGAAATTGCAATTTCTAATAACTTGTTTTTTTTATCATTTCAGGTATGTGCCTGCATATTCAACCCGATTGAAGTTTGAATCTGGATCATGGAATGTTTTACCATCAAATTCTTCTGATCCCTTGGGGATGGTGGACCCTGTGTGGACAGAGAGCAATTGGGATGCAATAGGCCTTCGGGTATATACAGTTCAGGATGCCACTTTTGATCGTTTTGTTTTGTTCGGAGGTATTGCCATCACTATTTTGGCTTACCTTGCAATAGCAATTACAAGAGCCTTCATAACCAAGGCCTTGAAACGAGATTGACAAATTTTTAGTTTTTGGTTACACCGTACAGAAATGATAGAATTAGATTTAAATACCATGATTATAATGCTTGAATTATTTAAGATACTATGATTTTGAAATACTTTGTGGGGTGCATTGCTAATTGCCTTGGCTAATCTTTATTGGCAAGACAATTTGTTTAGAACTTCTCTCAATAAATTGCTCCATATTCTCTAGATAGTACATATTTTTCAAAATTAAATCAAAGTAGTCAATGATCTAGTCTTCGGTTTAACTGGTTTGGTGTGATACCGAAAAGATTGCTCATGACGGTGCATAATTCTTTAATATCAGGGGTAAAAAATACGACAAACTAATTTTTGTATGTTGTATGAAGCATTTTTTTATAATTTTAGTGAAAAATAAATATAGGATTTAAAAATATATGGTATAATTAACTCTGAATAGAATTAAACTCGAAAATTTAGGAAATAATGTCTTGAAAATAAAATTATTGACAAAAAATATATTCATTTACAAATAAACTTATTAAATATTACAAAATATCGAGTTAAAAAAAGGAACAGCGGACTGGTTGGAGCGGGGGCCTTGGATTCGACGTCGTTGTTCCTGTTGTATTTTAACGGTGGAATTGGGAAGAAAAGGGGTGAGGAAGGATCGACCATTTTTTTCAAAAAGTATTTTATAATTATGCAAATTATCTAAAATTACTTCCAATAAATAATCATGTATTACAAATGGTAAATTTTATATTAATTTTTAGGAAATTATAATAATAATTTCGTTTATTTTTAATTATCATATTTAAATTTTTTTTAAAATTATTCATTGTATTTAGAAAAATAAAAGATTATTAATTTTTTTTTAATTTTATTATTTATCTCTATTAAATATTATAATAAATATTTTTATAATTTTCGGGTGAAATAAAATATTTTAATGAATTATTAATATATTTTTATAAAAATAAAATTATATAATATTTTTTAATTATTATTAAAATTTAAATATAATAAATAAAAATAAAAGAAAAATTAAATGAAAAGAGTAATCAGTAATAAATTATATATTTTTAAATTTATCCTATGGGACCTAATGGCCCAATTCTCTTAAACAGAGACAGTGGAAATTCCCTGTCTGGTTGAGGCAAAACAGTGACTTATCGTTAGAAATTCCCTGTCTATAGTTTCACCATCAATTTTATAGATTAGACTAAAAATTATTATGTATATCTAAAAGAGAGCACATTTTCACTGTTTTTAAGAATATTCAAAGTACTTCTTTATTTTTATGTATTTATTGTTAGAACAGTAAAAATATCACTTTATCTCTATGTATCTTTTGTTCAATTTGTAATTATCAAAGTCTATATTTTTTTTTCTTAATCGCGTTTATACTTTCACCATTAATTTTTTAGACTAGACTAAAAATTATTTTATATATCTAAAAGAGAATATACTTTCACTATTCTTAAAAATAATAAAAATACTCATTTGCCCCTATATGTCTATTGTTAGAACACTAAAAATATCACTTTGTCTTTAGTAATTATCAACGCCTGTGCATTTTTTTTCCCTTAATCATGTCTATACTTTCACCATCAATTAGACTAGACTATAAATGATGATCAGATAATGGACAAGTGTTTTTTTTTTTTTTTTTTTTACTTTTATTTTTTTCTATTATTAGTTTTTCTTTTTGGTATTAGTTTAAGATGATAATAAAAGTCCACTTTTATTTTTCCAGTTAAATGTTGATAATTCGCAATGAAATTAAAAAATATTATACATATATAAAATAGACCAAATAGTAAGAAAAAGAAGTTTATTTGTTTTTTTTTTTACAATTATGTATCATTGTTTTAATTTAAAATTTTCATTTTAATTTTAAATATTATTTATAAATTTCTTCAATAATCAAAATTGAAATTAAAGCTATTTATAAGTTAACTAACTATAATAAAAATAATATTTATAAAATTGTAGAGTTTATAAAATTATAATTAATTTTTTAATTTTAAATAATATATAATAATAATAATAATATTATTATTATATAAAAAAAGTTTAACAGCTCTTAAATTAAATATTATCTTTTAATTTCCTAAGAATAATAAAATAATATTTCACCCTTATTATTTACCCTCATTTTTCATACTACACTCTTATTCTTTGTTGTCTTTCGCTATTTTTTTAATATCAAATATTTTATTATTTAACTTATATGATTAAATAATTTATTTTAATTATATATTTAATAGGTGAATTTCTTTAATAAATTAATAACTAAATTGACCTTTGAATAAAATGTTTTTGACATTTCTAATATAAATTAAATTGAAATATTTTCTTAAATACTTTTTCTTTTAGATATAGAGAAAATGTCCCTAACATTTGACCTAAAAATATCACATTATTAATTAGAGAAAAAACTTAAAAAAAGAAAAACACATTGGAGCATAATTGTAGTATATTAATAAAAAAGAATCAAATCTTAAACATTCAAAATTGACTTATCATAAGGTACATTGAGTTAAAATTAAAAATTCAATTATATCAATTTTTGACATATTAATGACATCAAATTATATTTTTCTAGAAATTAAATAAATAATATAAGCATAATTACTTGCTGTTTGCCTCGGATTAACACTTCTACTCAATAATATATTGATATTATAACAAATATAATTAATTAAATAAAAATAAATTGATAAAAAGTTTTTAAAAATGTTTTACATTTTAAAAATAATAATATATGTTTAATAATTTTTTATGAAAAAATATAATTATTCCAATTATATTTGTATCACTAAAAGAATTTATATGTATTATTTTCAATCAATTTTATATTTAATGTCATAAAATAAAAGAAGGGATTCTTAAAATAAAATAAAAGGTTAATTAAATGTTTTCAACGTGAGCTGTAAAATGTAATTGATCATGAAATTAATAAAATTAATCACTCTTTTCTTTTGTTGAAAAGTTAGAAGACAGTTTTATTATTTTATTATTTTAATTTTAGGCTAGAGACATAAATAATTATAGATAATATCATTCCAATGGGATAAGAGAATTTATATTATTATTTATTTTATTATTTTACTATTTATTTATTTTATTAATTAGAGAAATAATTAAAAAATAAAATAATAAGTATAAAAATAATAATAATCTATCAAGACCAAAATTTTATTTATTTAAATTTGATTGTGTCATAATTCTATAATTGGGATTAAACTTCTCGTTGGATGAAATGTATTACTGACATTAATTTAATTTTTTTAATTATTATATATATATATATATATATATATATATATACACACGTAAAATAATGTTTGAATTGTTAAGTAGATAAAAATTAACAAATTTGACATTTTACTAATTTTGTTATTATTTTTTATATTATGAATATATATAAATTGTTAATTGCAATGTATATATATATATATATATATATATATACACGTGAGTTGTTAAGTAATATTGTTCCAACCCGCGGCTGGCCGCAGGTGTAATCGCCCTTGTATCATATTAAAAGAAAGCACCCTTCTACCATTATTAAGCACAGTAAAAGGACTCTCTTGCCCCTCTACCATGCTTCTTCCGCACTCTTATTCTTTCTCTATATGCTTCGCTGCCGCAAGTCAATTTGTCCTTGAACCATCGACCACAGTCCGCTTAGTTGGCAGCTCTAGATGG
This sequence comes from Hevea brasiliensis, assembly GCF_030052815.1. Taxonomy (NCBI): domain Eukaryota; kingdom Viridiplantae; phylum Streptophyta; class Magnoliopsida; order Malpighiales; family Euphorbiaceae; genus Hevea; species Hevea brasiliensis. The sequence goes on from NC_079508.1 coordinate 61,205,395, forward strand.
ATGCCCTCCCTTTATTTTCCTTGCAAAATATAATGGATAAATTTTAATAATCGCCTCTGAATTTATATAGTTATAATATTACAGTCTTTTAATTTTAAAGTGTAATATAAAATTTTTTAAATTTTTAAATTTTATACAGTAAAATTCTTCTTACTTTCAATTATTGATTTTCCAATTAGAAATTGATGTAAACAGCTCTCACATAGTATTTTATCAATATTTGTATCTTATTTCTTATATAAAGTATAAAATTATTCTCTTTATACGAGAAAATTTATTTTATCTATAGAGAGGAGGATAATTCAATTTACACATAGTTTGAGGAAAAAAAAGAAATACTGATTAAATTTCATGCTGAAACTGTTCAGGTCAGTGTCTAACTGAAAAATAGGTAATTAGAAATTAGAGAAATTTTACTATACAAATCGTGAAAGTTGATGGGATTTTATATTATATTTTTAAGCCAAGTGATTATAATATTACAACTATGTAAATTTAGGGACGATTGTTAAAATTTATCTAAATATAAAACACGAATACAATTTTTTTTTTTCATTTAAAATGTCACGACCCAACCTCTGGGCCGAACCGGCACTAGGACCTAGGCCAGCCTAAAGCCCCTGAGGCCCGTAGTAAGCCTAACTATTCCTCAACTCATGACTAGGCCCACAATTTAGGCTCAATATGCATATAAAATAATTTAAATTAAACTGTTGTAATTTTGTTTCGGGCCAAGTTAGCCCAGTAATTATCAGAAACTAAAATTAGGAGAGCCCAGCTCAACCATGTTACACTATTTACAAACTATTTAAAACTCATAAAAATTTTTCATTTGTTAACACACAAACTTAAATTCATGCAATCCCTGATAGGATTAATGCTACTACTAGTATATGCGGAGTCCTAAATTATGAATTTGGAGAATAACAATACAATTAAGTAATCTTTTCATAACCTGTGAGGAAAGGGACAAGTTATTCTGAAAAATGTCTCCTCCTGTAGCCTAAAAAAAAAAAAATGGTGAACAGGAGTGAGCGTTCAACTCAGAGAGTAAAATATCAATTTTAACCATAATCTCTATAGCTATATAAAGCTAATGCACCCTGTAGAGTGAAATGCAAAATCAACAATATTTTCACATCATAACAGCAAAAAGGTAATTTGGAGAACTCACACACCCAGTAATGTCAAATCATAAATATATGGGAGCTGATCCCCTATCAGCTCTCTTAAATCCAGCCTGTGCCAGCGAATAACTCAAGTCGGACTTTCGCTTAATAAACGAAATCAGGGTCCCAGCGAAGAACTCAAGCCGTGTCTACCTCGAAGGACCGGGTCCCAGCGAATATCTCAAGCCGTGTCTACCCGTTTTATCCATAGCCAACACCATACCACACTCACGCCAACTCACGCACACTGCTCCAAATTACCACAACAACATTCATAGCATTTTAACAATTATGAATGCAACATAAAAAACGTGCCTAGTATTTAACTACATAAATATATACATATAAGTGATGCATGGGTATGCTTGAACATATAATAATATCGAAATTACAATTAAAATTAATATTTTATTTACAAGATAATCGACATTATTGTGGTCATTGGATGCAGAAAAATAGCTGATCTCGATCACCTAATAATTAAATTATAAATTTATTAGTACTAAGTTAAGATAAAACTCTAAAGAGGCAACAGACAGCCTAATTCATGCCGAAAAATCGGCAGAGTTTTTCCTATACCTGGGACCTACCCAACCTGCAAAAAGATTCAAATAACACTTCTAAATTTAACTCATATCTCATCATCACTATATGGCCCCTCCTGGGCCCTTCAAACCAAGCAATACTCAAAACCTTAAAAATTAAGTTTTAGTCTTTATAATTGACATTTTGTAAAAATCCACTCAAACAAGCTCTAAAAATTCTAAAATTTTATCCCGCGGTCCTTAATAATATTATAAGGCTATTGCAAAATGAATTGTAATTTTCTAATCACCCATTAATATTTTATTCAAGAATTTTACTCAATTTCATAAGTTTCCAACAGCTAACATATTCTTAATTCAACCCAATTCAATATTCACATATTTAAACCTCCATCCTCAAGCTTCAACAAATCATATAAAATTTTAATATCTTAATTTCAAATAATCTTATATGCCCATATGCTAAAAATCTAACTAAAATCTACCTATATTTTTCAAAAATATTCTACAATCACTCAAAAATTCAACAAACACCATAGAATACCTCCAAATAATTTTACTTTCATCATATATTTTTCTTAGAATTTTTCTCCAATTTTTTCTGTTTAAGAAACACTGTATTTATGTTCCACAGACAGAGAAATAATGAAAATAGTCTTACCCGAAGTTTATCTGTGTCTCAAAAATTCCAAAAATTTATGAGGAAGCCTATGGAAGTTGAATCATCTTCATAGCCCACCCGAGCCATCGCCGGAACCACCGCCACAGTGGCCGACCGTCGGTCGCCGGCAACATTTGCCGGATCTGATCATACCATCATGTTCCTCTCCTCTTCCTCAATCCATAGGTGGTTTTGGATCGTCGATCCAACGGTCGGATCATCCTAGATCTGACGAAAAAGCTTGAAAACCCCAAAACTTCTCTCCTCCATATCTCACTCATCCGACCTCCATTTGCTGCAAAATTGGTATCAAAAGAAAGGTCTTGGAACAAGCTTTCCAACGCCACCTGAATCGCCTCGATCGGACGTCGGATGAAGCCGAAATCGAGTCGGAAATCCGCTGCCCACTGTGCGCGCATTTTCTCTCTCTTCTCCCTCTCTTGCCGCCATGTCTGACGGTGCTACCAGCTGGCTGGTGGCTCGCCGGCGTCGCCCGAAGCCGCTTGGTCGCCGGTCAGTGGTGGTTGAACCCTCACCGATCGGAAAGTGTAGAGAAAGGGAGAGAAGAGATGAGAGAAAGAGAGATGCGTGAGGGAGAGAAGGGGGGGGGGTCTGCTGGTTCTGATTTGATTTTTTTTTTAATTCTAAGAATGAACCTGGACAGACATGTTGTCCAGATTCATTCCTGGAAAAAAAAATATTAATTTTTTAAATGTTTAATTTAATTTTTAATTAATTTATTTAATTATTATTATTATTATTTTTAAATTTTTGGGTTGTTACATTTTTCCCCCCTTAAGAAAAATTCGTCCTCGAATTTTCGAATAAACTGGGGATAAAGAAAAAAAGGATATTGGGATAGATGCAGGCATTTACTCCTCCAGCTATGCAGAGATTGGTATAACATTTATTCTTCAAACTCCTCGTATATTAGATATGACGTTCTACTGCTCTCTGATTCTACTATAGTGTCCTATTTGTTATCATCTCTTTCTAGAGATGCTCTTATCTCTTGGCTATTCATTGACCATTTTCCTGACATCTCAAGTATTCATTATAACTCCACTACTCTCGACTTGATATCTGATAACTTTAATCAACTTTGGTGCTTACCTCTATTTTATTATGCCCTAACGTGTCTCTTGGTGACTTCAGTCCTTATTCCTTTGCTTCAATAATCTCTGTTTCTCCCAAAACATGACTCATGTTCCTTATCCTAAGGCATCCTATGAGTAGCTTTCCTGTAGCACCTAATCTAGGCATCTTGTTCGAGATCTTCACTCTTCTTATGACCTCAGTGGTCAATACCTATAAATCTTCTCACTCCCATGATACTTCAAATTTTTCAATCTCTTTTGTGTCATTACTAAGGTCTTTAGACCAACCTTTGTCCATCTTATGTAACTAGTTAGGTAGAGTTCCCTCCAAGGGCTAAGTGTACCATTTATCAACATTAGAAAGTGAACTGGGTCTCTTCTCTTATATAACAAAAGTGTTTATATTCCCTGACAACTCAATCCATGCGACTTTATCAATTCTCACTCCTCCTCTGGAATGAGAATATCTAGACTTCTTCCTAAAGCTTCTTAGTATGTGGCCTACTTCTGACACATTGGCACTTAGATCGAGGCTCTACTACTCCTTTAATCTATCATCTCATAATAACTTATTTTAAACATCTCTTAGTGTGTTCCTAGCATACCTATTCCTTCTTATCCTCATCGTTATAACTAGCTTTACCGAGCTTTCTTCCTGTCTTTTGGATCTTATCCACTTCCTTTTCCTGTTCACTATTGTTGATCTCTTTCCAACCTACTGTACTTATTCTTTAACCTTTGTTTTCTCTCATTCTTATACTTTTTCCTTCAAGGATGTCCATCCCATCATCAACTTTAACTTTCTTTTCTTTTCTTAGTCTTATCTTGATCACTAACTCCATTACTTCGGGAATTCTAACCTTACGATTTACTCCTACCAGCACATTCTTCACCTTATGTAACACTTATAATTACCCATAGAAATTTCTTTTTGTGTCTCTTTTTCCCAACTTACCTATCAGAACAATATCATTCCCTATCAGTCTTAGTAGGAATTGCTCATCCTGAATGGATAGGAGCTCCAAAAACTATAAGTTCCATATGAACTAACACGGCTGTGGGAAATGTGTGCCATGCCTTAATTATAAACAAGATACTTCACGTGTTTATTCTCCTTAATATAATCACATATACTACCCACAACTTTCCAAACTTCAACCTCAAATTACCCATCAGCAACAATTTCATCTATTGAAACTCATCCACAATTAGTATTTCCTCCAGCTCATAGTTTAAAACAGTTGCAAGCCTTAGTAACTAACTCAATTTAACTCCTGTCATTACTCTGATCGTCCTTTCATACTTAACACTAGGTATGCACTTACTGTCATTCTTATATCAGGAAATTGTGTATGAATTGGTGCCTACCAAACTCTCAAATAACTAGGTCTCCTTGACTCAGTCTCTGTTCCTTATATAACGCTCTAGAATAAAAAAAAAAAAACACGAGCTAAACTTGAAAAGAAAGAAAAATATTCTCTTATATTCAACTGCGCCCGATTATTCATATAATAATGTTTAACCTATGTTTCTTGGTTTTTCTCTCCAAATTTTATTATCTCCTAGCACAATTGTGCTTTACCTATAAGGTATCATCTGCATGAACCCTTTACCGTACCATTGTCCTTCCTGACATAATATTTTATAATTTATTAACTTTACTTATACTCGAACTATGATTCATATCTATCATCGTTTATATTGTGCCCTTAACTTTTGTTGATTTCTTAAAGATTAACTTTTGTTGATTTATGAAAGATTTCTCTTACTAATAGATTCTTCCAACACTAATTTCACCATTATCTATGGTCATTAATTTGATCATTGAACTTTTTAGTGATTTATAACCACCCATACTTGTCACTTCTCGTTCTACCCCTACTGTTGTTCTGACGTTATTGCTTCACTGCAAAGTGATTATATTGGTCACACTAAAAATGTTTGCCTGACATTCATAATGAACCTCTAACTACCTTCTCACTATCTCAAAAGTCTAACCTAAAGCCTATGTGTCATTATCTATAATTCTTTCCACTTATCATACCTATTTGATCCCTTAGATTGACTTTTATTCAACTTACTACTTACTAACTTCTTTTTCTCTGCTAATTAAATAGTCCGCAATACCATCGCACACCTTCTAGCTTTTGCTCATTATTATTGTATTCCTCACCTAATCTTCTTGATACTGTTAACAAGTTAAAAGAATCTTGTCCCATTGCAATTCACTTCACTTTAGGAATAGGGAATAGATAAAGTATGATCCAATCATGTAACTCCAAGCTCTATATTTTAGCCCCTGTCACAATCTCAACTACATTATGCTATGAGTATCACATTACTAGATTCTATACCTCCATCACTATTCTCACTAATATGGTCCCATTTTGGGTTCTCCATCCTTGTCATTCACTTTGCCAAGAATAACACTTAGCTTATCCTATATCTTAACATTGTTCCTTTTATTATGCGCCCTTCAGATTGTCCTTTCATTTATTTTCTTTGTCTTACCCAAAATAAAACTTGACTATTCTATCACTTGTTCCATTATTCTTTCTAACATGACAGCTGTACCTGCTAACTATATCTTTCAGAGTCTCTACCACGTTATCACATATCTGTGCTACTCAGATTTGGTCCTTTGACCACTCTAACTAGTACTTCCACTTGCATTTAGATTATATTGCATCTGCAATCAATTGTCCAAACTTTCATTCTGTACTTTCTCTATCCATTGGCCTTCTGTAGTTTATCTTCGCTAATTTATTACTCTTAACACTATTATAATTAGATTATACTATTGTTTTGAACAATATGAAGTTAGAAAGGAACTCAGGAAATTGCAGTCATACCTTTATCGTATGATTTCTATTCTTATCCTTTAGCTTACATAATACCCTTACTACCTCGAGAACTGATTCTGCAGTAATTTTATTTATTTGTTAATATTATTATTTTCCATGTTTACTCAATTAGCCAAAACTTAAGATTTCGAGCACCCAAACCCGTCATCCAATTCAAAGGATTTACATCCATCGTGATCTGATTATATAGGATTCCTATAATAGAACTTGTATCCTCTGCAGGATACCCAAGCCAACTACTTTCTACCACACTCTACAGTCTCATCTGGGACACTATTCCATAAGTCATCATTATCAGCAATAACCTTCGATCCCTTTTAAAAAGATAGGACTATACCCTAACTTGCTGCAACAAAGGTACTACATTTACCACCTTGCCAAAACTATGTCAAGTCAATGACTCTTTTATCATATCATAGCTCTACAAATCATCAATTCATAGTTTTGACCTTCTCTAGGTAGTAGGGTTGTACTTTACACCTTACTGATACACACAAGGTATACTATTCTTACTAAACTCTAAGCAAAACATCAGTCGTACTACAAAAATGATCCAAAATTCCATACTAAAGACTAGATGATCTCACTCTATAAGTGTCACATTTACTTTGCAACTAATCCGAAACGTCTGGTCTGATAGCAACTCTTGATGTAACTCTAGCTCATGCTAGGGTAACTGAGTCGCTGACTCTAGTTATCACCCAACTGTGACCTTTCAATATTCTAACTCTAGACCCCTAACTAGGAGTTCCCAACTCCTCTGCAGATATAGAACTATGTTCTGGCATAACTGAACCAAAATAGAAGCCATCCTCAAACACCTTCATTATGGAGCACCACGGGGATGCACGCAGCTCTACACAATAATCTCATGTCGGTACTGTAATCTGCAGCTTACAGAGTAGACATCGAGAACATTGTATAGTTACTACGATACGTCCTGACAGACTAGGTCTCCCAATTTCTTATCTCTCTTGAATCTTCTATTATCAAAAACTTATTCTGATTGGGTCATCTCATTGATGCCAAAGATGGTATCCTCATCCTTATCTAGGGCAACTGTACTTTCAAGACTCACTTTTATGTACTCGTGCCTTGCGCAAAATGGGCACACCATTTAAACCCATACTGACAAAAATATAGTATTTATTGAAGTACGTATTTCCATGGTAGACCTCAATAAGTTTGCTAAATCTATTTCACGTTTCTTTGTACTCCACGAAAATCAAGACACTAACTGAGGTACTCTTTTATTTCCCGAGGTATAACGCAGAATCTAGAAACAAAGAATTACAGAAAAAGACGAAAAAGAATCCTATACTCCGCATGTAACATCCTAACAAGACTCCTTTTACACTCCCAAGTATATTCTTTCCCATGAATCTGGAGCCTAAGCTCTGATACCAACATTGTCATGACCCAACCTATGGGTCGGACCGGCACTAGGACCTGGGCTAGCCTAAAGCCCCTGAGGCCCATAGTAAACCTAACTATTCCTTAACCCATGACTAGGCCCACAATTTAGGCCAAATATGCATATAAAATAATTTAAATTAAACTGTTGTAATTTTATTTCAAGCCAACTTAGCCCAGTAATTATCATAAACTAAAATTAGGAGAGCCCAGCTCAACCCTGTTACACCATTTACAAACTATTTAAAACTCATAAAAATTTTTCATTTGTTAACACAAAAACTTAAATTCATGCAATCCCTGACAGGATTAATGCTACTACTAGTATATGCGGAGTCCTAAATTATGAATTTGGAGAATAACAATACAATTAAGTAATCTTTTCATAACCTGCGAGGAAAGGGACAGGTTATTCTGAAAAATGTCTCCTCTTGTAGCCTGAAAAAAAAAATATGGTGAACAAGAGTGAGCGTTCAACTCAGAGAGTAAAATATCAATTTTAACCATAATCTCTATAGCTATCTAAAGCTAATGCACCCTGTAGAGTAAAGTGCAATATCAGCAATATTTTCACATCATAACAGCAAAAAGGTAATTTGGAGCACTCACACACCTAGTAATGTCAAATCATAAATATATGGGAGCTGATCCCCTATACAGCTCTCTTAAATCCAACCTGTGCCAGCGAAGAACTCAAGCCGGACTTTCACTTAATAAATCAAATAGGGGTCCCAGTGAAGAACTCAAGCCGTGTCTACCTCGAAGGACCGGGTCCCAGCGAAGATCTCAAGCCGTGTCTACCCGTCCTGTCCATAGCCAACATCATACCACACGCACGCCAACTCACGCACACTGCTTCAAATTGCCACAACAACATCCATAGCATTTTAACAATTATGAATGCAACATAAAAAACGTGCCTAGTATTTAACTACATAAATATATACATATAATTGATGCATGGGTATGCTTGAACATATAATAATATCGAAATTACAATTAAAATTAATATTTTACTCACAGTACACATATGACTATTGTGGCTGCTGGCTGCAGAAAAATAGCTAATCTCGATTACCTAATAATTAAATTATAAATTTATTAATACTAAGTTAAGATAAAACTCTAAAGAGGCAACAGACAGCCTAATTCATGTCGAAAAATCGGCAGAGTTTCCCTTATACCTGGGACCTACCCAACCTACAAAAAGATTCAAATAACACTTCTAAATTCAACTCATATCTCATTATCATTATATGGCCCCTCTTGGGCCCTTCAAACCAAGCAATATTCAAAACCTTAAAAATTACGTTTTAGTCCCTATAATTGACATTTTGTAAAAATCCACTCAAACATGCTCTAAAAATTCTAAAATTTTGTCCCGCGGTCCTTAATAATATTATAAGGCTATTGCAAAATGAATTGTAATTTTCTAATCACCCATGAATATTTTATTCAAGAATTTTACTCAATTCCATAAGTTTCCAACAGCTAACATATTCTTAATTCAATCCAATTCAATATTCACATATTTAAACCTCCATCCTCAAGCTTCAACCAATCATATAAAATTTTAATATCTTAATTTCAAATAATCTTATATGCCCATATGCTAAAAATCTAACTAAAATCCACCTATATTTTTTAAAAATATTCTACAATCACTCAAAAATTCAACAAACACCATAGAATACTTTCAAATAATTTTACTTTGATTATATATTTTTCTTAGAAATTTTTTCCAATTTTTTCTGTTTAAGAAACACTGTATTTATGCTCCACAGACAGAGAAATAATGAAAATAGTCTTACCCGAAGTTTATCTGTCTCAAAAATTCCAAAAATTTATGAGGAAGCCTCTGGAAGTTGAATCATCTCCATAGCCCACCGGAGCCACTGCCGGAACCACCGTGCATGGTGGCCGGCGCACGGTCGCCAACAACATTTGCCGGATCTGATCATACCATCATATTCCTCTCCTCTTCCTCAGTCTATAGGTGGTCTCGGATCGTCGATCCAAAGGTCGGATCATCTTAGATCTGAAGAAAAAGCTTGAAAAACCTGAAATTTCTCTCCTCCATGTCTTACTCATCTGACTTCCATTTGCTACAAAATTAGTATCAAAAGAAAGGTCTCGGAACAAGCTTTCCAACGCCACCTGAATCGCCTCGATCGGACGTCCAATGAAGCCGGAATCGCCCGAAAAGCTGCTACCCATTGTGCGCGCATTTTCTCTCTCTTCTCCCTCTCTTGCTGCAAAGATCGACGATGCTACAGTGGTGAGTGGCTCGCGTCGCTTGGTCAGCAGTCACCGATGGTGGTTGACCCCTCACCGTTCAAAAAGTGTAGAGAAAGGGAGAGAAGAGATGAGAGAAAGAGAGATGCGTGAGGGAGAGAAGGGGGGGTCTGCTGGTTCTGATTTGATTTTTTTTTTTAAATTCTGGAAATGAACCTGGACAGACATGTTGTCCAGATTCATTCCTAGAAAAAAAAATTAAATTTTTAAATGTTTAATTTAATTTTTAATTAATTAATTTAATTATTATTATTATTATTATTTTTAAATTTTTGGATTGTTAAATAAAAAATCATGGCTCTATTTAATATAATAAATATCAATTTATTTTTTACACTTTAATTGATTTTAGATTATTTAATTATTATTATTATTTTACTAAAATAATTTTATTTATAATACAATATAATTATTTTTCTAATAATATTATTGTGATCATTTTGTCAATTAAGATTCTTATTTTTAATGTCTTTATTTTTTTAAAAACTTTTATTTTATTTTTAAAAAATAAAATTTTTAATTTAATTTAATTTAATTTTTTTAATTTTATATGATATATTTTGAAATTTTTTAACGTATTATTTTATTTTTTTAATTAATTAAATTTTTTGAATTAGAACATGAAAGTTTAAGAACATGTTGTGCTTTATTTCATATGGATTAATTAACTTACTTTTTAACTAATATTACTATTATTTATTTTATAATTAGAACATGTTATGTTTTATTTTAGATGGATTAATTAACTTATTTTTCAACTAATATTACTATTATTTTATAATTAGAATCCACATTTAAATATTTTTTTATTATTAAATAATATTTAATTTAATTTATATTACATTATTAATATTTGTATATCTTAAACTAAATTATATATGCATAAATAATATAATAAAAAATTAAAAATTTATTTCATTTGAATTAATTAAATAATTTTAATAATTATTGATAGATTAATAAATTATATTTTTAAAAAATATAATTAAATAAAATTTTAATGTAATTTTTTATTAATTATATTAATATAGAAAATATAAAAAATAAAATAAAACTGCAGCGTCACTGCGGGCTTTAGCGCTTGTACCATACTAAAAGCCATGCCACTTTTACTATTCATACGAAACAGTAAAAGTTCATTTCTACCCTTTTTTTATAATTTTTAATTTGTTCAGTTGTTTTTCCTTTCTAATTTACCTAATTTGATGATTTCGCGTATTCCCCAGCGACTTTTTTTGAAATGCTTGAAAAGCTTGCTGAGCCACATTTTCATAAGTTCATCTATGCTATACTCTTTTTATTTCACTTTATGAACATAAACAATTAGGGGTGAGCAATCGGTTCAAACCGAACCGAACCGAACCGAATTAAATTATCAAAATCGAACCGTTAATTTTAAAAACTGAATCAAACCGAAATTAGTGAAAAATCGAATCAAACCGAACCGCTTTAATTCGGTTCGATTCGGTTTAAACCGATCAGTTTGATTTTTGATTGATTTTTTAATTTAAACTTGATTTTCAAGTTATTTGGTCTAATTTTAACTTTGGTTTGAACCTAATAACCATTAATCAATGAAATTAAATAATTAATATATATAAAATTAAATATAATTCATAAATTTTCCATAAAAATAAATTAATTCAAAAATCAATTCGGTTCGATTTAGTTCGATTTGACTATATAAATCACTATTCAGTTCGGTTCGGTTTTTTCTCTTCAAAACCGAACCGAACCGAAATAACCGAAATTTTTATAAATTAAAACCGAACCGAACCGAAATAATCAAAATTTTTATAAATTAAAACCGAACCGAACCGATTAACTTTTAAAACCAAACCGATTGAACCGAATTGAATCGGTTCGGTTCGATTTTTCGGTTTGAACCGTATTGTGCTCAGCCCTATAAACAATCATGATTAAATGATAAATATAAATTTAATTTAATAATAAATAATTGTCCTCTATTTTATTTTCTTTTAATTTTTACTTTAATGTGTATATATATATATATATATATATATATATATATATATATATATATATATATATATATATATATATATATATATATTCAAATTATTTTAAAATTTTCAAAATTTTATTTTAATTTTAATTAATTTTGAATTATTATTATTTTCACTGAAATAATTTTATTTATAATAAAGTGTAATGGGTTGTTCTAATAACAATATTATAATTATTTTGGTTTTTTATTGTTACAATTTTTATTTTATTTTTAAAATTAAAGATTTTTCTTTTATTTTACATGATATATCTTAAAATCTTTTAACATGTTATTTTTTAATTACTTTAACATTTTAAATTGGAAGAAATGTACAAATCTCCCTAAAATTTTTGTTTAGATATTTTATTTAATTATTTTAATTTTATACTTATTTATTTTAATTTTTTAAAAATGCGTAACTATTTATATATAAATTTAAATTATTTTTTTAGTATTTTATTATCATTTTAGCTATTTTTGAATTATTTGAATATTTAATCATTAAATTTACGTTATTTATTATTATTATTATTATTATTATTATTATTATTATTGTTAAACCAATTTTAATATACTTTTATTTTATAATAAAATTAATTTTCTTTATATATTATTATATTCTGGAATATTTGATTTTTATATCATTACAAGGAAATTTTAATAACAAATTCTTATCAATTTTAGCAATATTTCTTGCACATTTTTTATTTTTATTTATTTTTACTATAAACACCACTTTTAACTTGTAAGATTTTGATTGACATTAATTTTCTTTTGTTATAATATGCTAATTATTGTTATTACTATCTAAAAAATATTTAAAAAATAATATCTATAAACTTTTTCAATATATTTATTTGGAGTTGTTAATTTATTAAATTTGTAAATTTTGTTTATAAGTAAAAAATAATTAAATTTGTTTGGCTCTTAAAATCTACTGTTGTTTATAATATATTTAATTATTTTTAATTATTTTAAAATAATATTAATATACATTATTTTTATATATTAAACTTATCATCGTTAGAATATTGAATATTTTTATTAAAATATGTTAATTATTTTTTTTAGCCTGTATTATTACTATGTTCTTTTATAATTAGACACTATAATTAAATATTTTTATTATTAAATTATATTTTAGTTAATTTATTATAATAAATAAATAATAAATATTATATTATATTATGCAAAACAATATATACATGACAAATATACAATATCGGTTAAAATTTTGTTTTAATTGAATTTATTAAATTATTTTGATAATTATTATTGTATATTCCGGGTCGGGTGATATTGCAATATCTTAAAAGGAACGAGGAATAAAGCTCGGGCTTCAAAGGGGTCATTATTCACAACAAACCGGGTGGGTAAAAACCGACACGAAACAGCCCCATCCTTGCGGGAGTAATGCGGCCACACGCCTGCATTTCATCTGTTCTCCTCTTTCGCTCCCTCAGAGCTCAAAAGCTCAAGCATTTCTCTGTAGATCTTCTTAACAGAGGCCTCTTCAATTTTCAATTGCCAGTACAGTGCCACTTCTTCTAATGGGGCTAGGGTTATTAGCTTCCAGAGTACTCAGACCCCACCCCAACCCTAGAAACCTCCTCCTCCTCCTCCGGTCCATCGTCATCAAGCCCGAGCTTCAATCCCCTGAACCTTCCACCGCCGCCGCTGCACCTGAACCCACACCAGATCTTCCTCCTCGAACTTCCGTTGCTGGTGCCCGGGTTCACTTCCCCAACCCGGATGATGCGATCGAGATCTTTGTCGATGGCTACCTCGTCAAAATCCCCAAGGGGATGACTGTTTTGCAAGCCTGTGAAATTGCCGGTGTTGACATTCCTCGCTTCTGCTATCATAGCCGACTCTCTATCGCCGGCAATTGTCGTATGCCTAGTTGAAGTTGAGAAGTCCCCCAAGCCTGTGGCGTCATGCGCCATGCCTGCTCTTCCTGGTTAGGGTTCTGTTTTTATGCTTCATTTTGAGCTTTTGAGTTAGTTTTTTAGTATATGACTTGGTTGATTTTTCAACTTCGTTCTTAAATGACGATATTAGTATTTGGTTATTATTATTGTTGCGATTGTATTTGATGGTTTGAATTCATAGTTGATACGTTATTTGTCTGGTTTTTCTTGATGATTTATGTATGAAAGTTTATTGTTATTATTTGCGGCTTATTTTGTTTCGTGGAAGAAATTATTTTTTAAGAAAATGTTTTGAGTGAAAATATTTTCCATTGTTTGGTATGTTTTCATATTTTGTCAAAGTTTATAAAATGACTTAAATAAGTTATTTTCCTTAAAAAGTGGCTTAGTTTTTCCTTTTACCAATATTTTAGAAAATGTGAAAAACGTTTTCAGGCGGAGCCTTGGGTTTTTATTTGTTATGCTAATTTGGCTATCAAATTGAGCTTGATGCATTTTCACTGTTGGATTTAATATTATTCTCTTAATAATCTTCTTAATATCTTAGATTTTTATGCTAATTTGATATATTTTGGCGATACAAGGTTTCCGATGCTTTGAGTGCTAATTTTGGTGGTTTTTATATGGTACATTGGGTTTTGGTTTCCTATGAATCATTTGATAATTGATACCTGGAATAATTTCTCTTTATTGTATTGTTTTTTTTTCTTCTTACAAGTCATAATCTACATTTTTTTCCAGTTTGATTTCATTCTTGAAATTATTATTTTGTCACTATTTAGTTGTTGCCTAGGTTTCTCTTCATGTATTTATTTTGCTTTAGCTCTACTTGTGGTTTTCTAGCTTATTTGATTTTTTCTATAGTTATGGAAGCATTTGTATTGATCCTTTTTACTTTCTACAGTTTAGTGACTCATTTAAATATTTAGTTCTAGGCATTTACGTGTCCATAGTAGTTTGGTTTTATTTGATTATGATTGCATTCATTGTTTTTGGTTTAGGGTTTCAGAGTGAATACTACTCAACTCAACTAAACTAAACATTTATCCTAAGAATTTGGGGTCAGCTAAATGGATTCTCTTTCTCCATTCTAAAAATGCTCGTAAATGTGTAATGCTTCTAGTCATGTTGTACTACTCTTCTCCAAGTCAATTTAGATCTACTCCTTCTTTTCCTTCTATCCTCTAATCTAATGTGCTCTACTTGTCTAACTGGAGCATCTGTATGTCTACGCTTCATATGACCAAACCACCTCAATCTTCTTTCTCTCAACTTATCTTCAATTGGCAACACTCCTACCTTTTATCTAATACTCTCATTATGGACTTTATCTAGTCCAGTATGACCACTCATCCACCTTAACATTCTCATCTCCGCAACTTTTATCTTAAACACATATGACTTCTTCAGTGCCCAACACTCACTACCATATAACATTGCTGGTTGTATGGCTATACGGTAAAATTTTCCTTTCAACTTATTGGAAATTTTGCGATCACATAAAACTCCTGTGGTGCTTCTCCACTTCAACCATCTGGCTTTAATCCTATGATTAACATCCTTCTCACATCTTTCATCTACTTGAAGGATTGAGCCGAGATATTTAAAGTGATTACTTTTGAGGCAGTACCACTCAATTCAAACTAACTCCTTCCCTATTACCAGTTCGGCCTTCACTGAACTTGCAATGCATGTATTTTGTTTTTGTTCTACTTAACTTAAAACCCTTTGACTCTAGATTATTTCTCCAAAGTTTCAACTTTCTATTGATTCCTTCTCGCGTTTCATCTATCAGAACTATATCATTTGCAAATATCATGCACCAAGGGATACTCTCTTGTATATGTTTCGTCAATTCATCTAAAACTAATGTAAAAAGGTAAGGGCTTACAGCTGAACCTTAATTCAATTGAGATAGGAAAATCTCTTGTGTCCCCTCTCACTGTGCGCACAATAGTAGTTGCTACTTCATACATATCTTTCAACACTTGTATGTACCTAATAGATACCCTCTTTTGTTCTAACACTCTCCACAAGACATCTCTTGGAACACTATCATAAGCCTTCTCCAAATCGATAAAAACCATGTGTAGATCTTTCTTCACATCTCTATATTTCCCCATCAAACTTCTAATGAGAAAGATCACTTCTATAGTTGAACGATCGGGCATGAAGCCAAATTGATTGGGAGAGATAGAAGTGTCATGACGTAGTCGATGTTCCACAACTCTCTCCCACAACTTCATAGTATGGCTCATAAGTTTAATTCCCCTGTAGTTTGAGCAACTCTGTATGCCTCCCTCATTTTTAAAAATAGGTACTAAAATACTCCTCCTCCATTCATCAGGCATTTTCTTTGAGTTTAAAATCTTATTAAACAATTTAATTAACCATGCCACTCCCATATCTCCCAAACACTTTCATACTTCAATTGGTATTCCATGGAGTCCACAGGCTTTACCCACTTTCATTCTTTTAAGTGCTTCCTTTACTTTTAAAGATCTAATCCTTCTAATATAATTCACATTCTTTTCTATTACTCTGTATTCTATATTCACGCTATTACCACTTTGACTATTGTTAAAGAGATCATCAAAATAATTTCTCCATCTTTCTTTAATGTCTTCGTCTTTCACCAACACTTTTCCTTCTTTATCCTTAATGCACCTAACTTGATTGAGATCTTGACATTTATTTTCTCTTCTCCTTGCTAATCTATAAATATCTTTTTCCCTTTTTTTAGTTTCAAGTTTCTTATATAACTTTTCAAAAGCTTGTGCTCTTGCTTGACTAACTGCCTTTTTTGCCTCTTTCTTTGCTATCTTGTATTGTTCATATACCTCATTATTATCACACTTAGGTAATTTCTTATACCATTCCCTTTTTCTTTTCACTGCCTTTTGTACTTCCTCATTCCACCATCATCTCTCTTTTGACAGTGGTCCATGTCCTCTAGACTCTCCAAGTACTTTTCTAGCTACTTCTCTAATCTTTGATGCCATCTGTATTCACATATCATTGGCCTTCACATCCAGCTTCCATGCTTTGGACTCGAGAAGCTCATTTTTGAACTTCACTTGCTTTACTCCTTTCAACTCCCTCAATTTTGTTCGAGCTACACTATTTCTTCTAATCTTACTTGAATTGTTCCTAAACTTGACATCCAAGACCACTGATCAATGTTGACTTGTTAAAGCCTCTCCTGGAATGACCTTGCAATCCTGTAATGACCTTGCAATCCTTGCATAGAGCTCTATTTGTCTTACTGGTTAAGAGGAAGTCAATTTTACTTCTATGTTGCCCACTTTTAAAAGTCGCTAAATATAAGACTCTTTTTATAAAGTAGGTATTTGCTAATATTAGGTCGTATGCCATAACAAAATCCAGGATACTTTTTCCTCCTCATTTCGACTGCCAAAACCAAAACCTCCATGAACATTCTCATTATCTTGCCCATCACTTCCTACATGTCCATTCAAATCTCCACCGATTAAAACATTCTCTTCATTCGGTATGCTTTGTATTAGATTATTCATATCTTCCCAAAATCTTTGTTTACTCTCACTATCTAGTCCTATTTGTGGGGTATAAGCACTAACTACATTTATTATTTCTCCTTCTAGTACTAGCTTTACTAGTATAATTCTATATCCTACTTTTTTCACAGCTATTACAACATCTTTCAATGTCCTGTCTATGATTATGTCCACTCCGTTCTTGTTCCTCTCATTCCCGGTAAACCACAGTTTGTACTATGAGTTACCCACTTCTTTACTTTTCTCTCATACCCATTTAGTCTCCTGAATACAAGCAATATTCACCCTTCTTCTTTCCAAGGTATCCACAAGCTCTATTAATTTTCCTGTAATTGATCCAATATTTCAAGTACCAACCCTGATTTTCCTCCTATCCTGTTTATTCCTAATTGATCTCCTTCTATGATATCTTCTATTGTTCTCTATGCCTATCTTGCGTTTTGTTCCACTATCTGTTCCACTATCTGTTCTACTATCTGTCCTATGGACTAACTTCTTTACCCACACCCGTCCATGATGTGGGAACCTTTGCTCATTTAACACCACACCCGGGTGTCGGCATGGCGCGTCGCTTTCAGTGAACGCCCTACACCCTTGCATATTTCTCACTACACCCGGGCTCCGATGTAGCGCATCGTAAGTAGAGGACGCCCCAACGTTTATATCATTTGAATCAATATCATTGGGTGTGATGAAATTTTGATGCTGGTTGTCACCTACCGCAACTCTCCTCCTTTATCGAGGCTTGAGACCGGCTAAGTACAAATTACTTAAGCGGAGTTTTAAAATGAATACTACCATATTTTACAATTGTGAACAAAAAGTATATGGTTTATAGTCGTTAATTTCTATCAGATTGACTTCCATACAACAACACAACAATAGCCAAGCCTTGGTGCTAATGAAGTGTTATTTGTCATTTATGCCATATGGTTAATGAAGTTTTCTTTCACTTAATCTTTTATATTGATTATTGTGTTTTGGTGTTAAGCTTTGCATGTTGTTTTTTGCATTGCATTATAATTTGTTTATACAATCATCACAAACTATCAATTATTGTATGAAGTGCTATTTGTCATTTTTTTCCATTTGTATATGTTCTTTTATACGGTTCAATAATTTTGTGTTTGGGTCTAGCATGGATTTAATTCTTATTTTGTTATGTTTCATTGTTCGCCAATCTAAAAACATGTATATTCTTGTGTATTTGATTTAGTTTTTAATTAGGCTTGATTTATTAGAGGGCTTGTATTTTAGGGATGAAGATTAAGACGGACACACCTGTGGCAAAGAAGGCACGAGAAGGGGTGATGGAGTTTTTGCTCATGAATCATCCATTGGATTGTCCAATTTGTGATCAAGGTGGAGAGTGTGATCTTCAAGATCAGTCCATGGCATTTGGATCTGATCGTGGCCAGTTCACTGAAATGAAGCGATCTGTGGTTGATAAGAATCTTGGTCCTTTAGTGAAGACCGTGATGACTCGGTGCATTCAGTGCACAAGGTCTGAATGTATCACAATAAATTTCTCATCCTTTCAATATGAATCTTATCATTTTTAGTTCCTAGATTTTGATTTGTGAAATGATCGCAAACCTTGTGTTTTTTCTTTTCTTCAACTTACCAAATCCACATGCTGTAGCATCCCCTAAATCTTTTTCTGCACCTATGAAATTGTTTTACTATGCCATCCTTCATGTCCCGTAAATGGAAGAACTCAATTAGTCTTTGAGCAAGATTAAGCCAGATCTGAGGCCCCATAAAACTGGTGCCTCTTCACAATGAATGAGAAGACGATAGATTTTTTTCCCCTCTTTTGTGCACAAAATGTACTTATTGACTTATGTACCATAACCATACTCAACTCAACTCAACTACTCAACTCAATTAAGCCTTTATCCCAAAAAATGTACCATAACCATAGCCATTGCAAAATTTACGTGAAGGATTTTATTTTATTTTTTAATTTTGCTTTCATGGGTATATCTTATGAATTATTCTGCTGTTCCTGATGTTCTTAAATATGGAGTTTTAGAAACAAAATCCATTATTTACTCCTTTTTTATTGTCAAAGTAACTTGTGGAAATATTTTAAGTTTTAGCTTTCTTTCTCAAATTGGAGTATTTTTGGAGTTTTTCTTTTGCCAAAATTTTCTTGTGTATTATCCTTAGTGTTCTTAAATGTGCTTGTGTATTTGTTTTGGATTTGCCTTTGCAATTAGGATGAATGCCTTATTTTGGACTTTTCACTCCATATTACAAAGAGTTACTTAATATTTTTCAGCTTCATCACCTGTTCATTCCTTGTGGGGTTGATATTAAGCTTTTTGTATCTGAGTCGATTGTCAGTTATTATATTTTTATGTTGTCATTTCTAGATTTATCTAGTCTGCTTCTTAAAGAATCTGCGGAAGCTAGTTTTATCTTGCAAGTGTTCTAACTAATCCAGAAATCCTATTTATGAACAATTTTTGAAATTTATTTATTTTTTCCCGTTTATCATTCTTTTGCTTCTCTTGCCACATTTGTCATTATAAAAGTTTTGAAGAAAATAATACCTGACTTGAGTGACTTCTATTAGTATGGGTTTGATTTATTGGAAATTCAGTTATTTTCTGAATTATGAAAGGTTTTGTTCTGTTTATTTCAGGCTTGTATTTTCTGACAAACAAATTTACTTGTATTTTAGATAAAATGCTTTGTGGTTATTATGTTTAAATTTAACATTTGATGTGGATTTGTTAATTAATTAGGCATTAGATATTGATGTTGATTGCTTTATATCGAGTAAAAATCAATTTTCAACTGTGTATAGTGCAATTATGGTCTACTCTTGATTTGTAATCTTGGCAGATGTTAAAATTGTCTTTCATCTCTTTTGCTCAGATGTTATGTGACCAAAGCTTTTGCATTTCCTGAGAGAATGTATAGGGTGACATTATGGTTTTCTTTATAAGAAAACTTGACGTTTGACATATCTAAAAAAACATGTTAGAAATATTCTTTAGCACGGAGTAATAGGGAATATTTGTGACTTTGGATTTGAGTAGTATTGGTGCAACTTGGTTCTAGTCTTGTAACAACTGAAGAAGCTTCTAACTAAGCACATTTCTTTTTTATATTTTTTGGTCCAACAGGTGCGTCAGGTTTGCAACAGAAATTGCTGGGGTTCAGGATCTTGGAATGTTAGGTCGTGGCAGCAGAGAGGAAATTGGGACTTACGTTGAAAAGCTCATGACAAGTGAACTTTCTGGAAATGTGATAGACATCTGTCCTGTTGGAGCCCTTACCTCAAAACCTTTTGCATTTAAAGCCCGAAATTGGGAGTTGAAAGGGACAGAGAGCATTGATGTTACGGATGCAGTTGGATCCAACATTCGGATTGATAGTAGAGGTCCAGAGGTCATGCGCATCCTTCCACGGTTAAATGAGGTGTGTTTGAGTAAGCTTGCAGTTCACATTATTTTTGTTGTTTCTTAGATAGTTTTAGTCAAAGCATCAAATCACTGTCTTCTAAATGTAATTTGTCTTGTGCAAAGAGGTGTCCTTAGTTTTCTGTCTAGTATTTTCTCTTCTGTGGAGGAAAATAAACTGGTTTGTCATATGTTTGGATAAAAAATAAAA
The DNA here is from genome assembly GCF_030052815.1 of Hevea brasiliensis. Taxonomy (NCBI): domain Eukaryota; kingdom Viridiplantae; phylum Streptophyta; class Magnoliopsida; order Malpighiales; family Euphorbiaceae; genus Hevea; species Hevea brasiliensis. The sequence continues at coordinate 61,226,538 of NC_079508.1, forward strand.
TTTCACTCTTATCAAATTCTTGTACTGTGATGTCACTCATGACCAGCATTACGCCATTGACAAAACTTTGTCGTGTTGATTAATAAAACTATTATAGGCTAGTTATAGTTAATTTGGATGTATCTGCCTTTTAGAGTTATCAAGATATCCTCAGTTAGATTATTATGACACAGTGGTATCCATTAACCCATTATTGGTGTTGCCATTCAAAGGGTAAGAGAGATGCTATTCAGTGGGAATTGTCGTTTTTATGATTTAGAGTTATTTATGCTATTGAATATGTTGCTTTCTGAGGCAGTGAAGCTTTTCAAATAATTTCAAGTGGTTCCTTTCGTTGCCTACAATTAAGTGCATTACAAGTACTATATACATGTATATATATATGAAATAATCTAGTTTTCCTATTCTACCTGAATTAGAATGGATTAAGAGGATGAAAGATAAACATTTAAATAATTTTGGATGTCTTTTTATTTGTTTAAGCATCTCTGATACAGGTTCATCTGTTCCTCCTGTTGGATTGGCCTATTTCAGGACATAAATGAAGAATGGATATCAGATAAGACTAGGTTCTTTTATGATGGTTTGAAGAGGCAGAGGCTAAATGATCCTATGATTCGTGGAGCTGATGGGCTCTTCAAGGCTGTGAGTTGGCGTGATGCCTTTGCTGTAGTTGCAGAGGTTATACAGCAAGTGAAACCGGAGGAAATTGTTGGAGTAGCTGGTAAGCTGTCTGATGCTGAATCCATGATGGCACTGAAAGATTTCTTAAACAAAATGGGTTCAAATAATGTGTGGTGCGAAGGAAATGGCTCAAGCCTAAATGCTGATTTACGATCTGGATATATCATGAATACCGGCATTAGTGGGCTTGAGAATACGGATGTTTTCCTTTTGGTTGGTACTCAGGTAATAATGTACAATCCTGTTTTTTTTTTATCCTTTACCAAACACTTGGATTTTAGTTGCCTTCTCTTTATATTTGCAGTTCTTATCTTTTCATTTTTTATCTCTCAATTGGGAATCTGTATGCTGTTTGTATGGGGCTTGTTTTGTGGTATATTATATTTGAGAATTTGACGTGCAATAGTGGATGGGTGGTTGGGTAGTTGTACATAATTTTCTTAAAATATGTGGATACTTTGAAGATGAGTGTGGGTTACATGATCTCATTGTTTCTGATGAATTGCCAGCCCAGGGTAGAAGCTGCAATGGTAAACGCCAGAATTCGCAAGATAGTTCGTGCAACCAATGCTAAGGTTGGTTATATTGGCCCTCCCACTAATTTCAACTATGATTGTGAGCATCTTGGTACTGGCCCTCAAACTCTTGTTGAAATTGCTGAGGGCCGTCATCCTTTTTTCTCAACAATCTTGAATGCCAAAAACCCAGCAGTCATCGTTGGTGCTGGAATCTTTGAGAGACCAGACAAGGATGCAATTTTTACTACTGTCGAGGCCATTGTGAAAAAGGGGAACATTGTGAGACCTGACTGGAATGGGTTCAATGTTTTGCTTCTCAATGCTGCCCAAGCGGCTGCTCTTGACCTTGGACTTGTACCAGAATCCAGCAATAGCATTGAATCTGCCAAATTTGTGTATTTGATGGGTGCTGATGATGTGAACTTGGACAAACTGCCGAAGGATGCCTTTGTGGTTTATCAGGGGCACCATGGTGATCATGGGGCATATCATGCCAATGTCATTTTGCCAGCAGCGGCATTCACTGAAAAGGAGGGGACGTATGAAAATACAGAAGGGTGTGCACAACAGACTTTGCCAGCAGTTCCAACAGTTGGTGATGCTAGGGACGACTGGAAGATAATTCGGGCTCTCTCTGAAGTTGCAGGGGTGCGCTTGCCTTATGATACAATTGGGGCCATCCGATCCCGGATCAGAAATGTAGCACCAAACCTCTTGAGCATGGATGAGAGAGAGCCCGCTACATTTGGGGCTTCATTGAAGCTAGAGTGCACTCAAAATGTAAGTTCGACTCCATTTAAGGCTGCTGTAGATAATTTTTACATGACTGATTCCATTACCCGGGCGTCAAAGATAATGGCACAATGCAGTGCATTGCTATTAAAGAAATGAGTGCTGGTTTAATCTTACTGATAAAATTGCGGATTGACTTTTCTTTAAACCTTCATCAAGGTATGTGAGGCTCGGTTTGGCTGAGAGCCAAACTTCCAGAACTTTGGGAGTACAATGCAATAAGTTGTTTTCGGTTTTGGTTGTTTCATTGTAACATTCTTGCCAATGTAAAACTATTTTTCCATGTAAAATGTGTAAAACTTGGATTACCTCTGTTTTGCTCAGGTTTTTGATAATGCAGGACTTTGCCGCGGAAGAGACATGCTTTAGTTGAGCAAGTTCGTCGAAGTAAGATGTTTATAGTTCTTGTATAAGCATTTGTGGATGAGTGGTATTTACATAGGAATTTTTCCCTGTAATTACAAATTAGGACAGTCCTTTCGAAATTACAATCTCATCCTTTTTAACTAGAGTTGTAAATAAGCTGAGCTGAGGCGAGTTTTGAAGAGTTAATGTTTAGATTGTGAAAAATTTTTAAAACTCAAGTTGAATGTTAATAAGTTCAAGTTTGCTTCGTTTGAAAAATGAACTAAAAACGAGTTGAGCCGAGCGGGAGCCAAGTAGAGTTTATATTGAATTAAGTTTTAAGCAGCTTGTGAGTAACTTAATTCACTTGCAGGGTAAGTTTTAGTTTTTGAGTTATAGAGTTGTAAAGTTCAAATTATATAGTTTTAATAAGCTTTCATAAAAAAAAATTAACTTAATTTTTATAAAATTAAATTTAAATTACAAGTAATTGTATTTAACAAAATATTTTATATATTTGATTATATTATATTTTTAAAAAATATATTATTTTTAAAATAGTTATAAATAAAATAATAAATTTTTATAATATAATAAAATATAATAATTAATATAAATATTTTTATAAACGAGTCTGTTTATAAGCTTGCTTATAAATTGGCTTGCAAGTCTATAAAGGAGCTGATTAATGAGTTTTAATGAATCGAATATTGTAAAATTTGAACTCAGCTCGTTTACTAAATGAGTTTAAAAATCAAGCTTAAACTCAATTCGACTTAGTTTTTATTGAATCAAAACTCGAGTAGTTTACAAATAGATTAGGTCGTTTACAACTTTATTTTTAATTTGTTTTTAGCATATGATGACAATAACATTTTATTTCAAGATTAATTTACTTTTCATAAATTGCATATTTTGTTTGATGTCAAAACAATAAAAAATAATAATAATGTAATGGATATCAATGTCTTTATTCAATAGAAGCACAATAAATTAAGTAATAATCAATGAGCTATCCAACAAAAAATCTCTTATTTTCACTATCATAACAGTAAATAATCTTAAAATATATATAAATAAAGAGATTTGGAGACTCAAACTTAAGATCTCTATTTTTTTAAAGAAAGGCTAATAAAGATACCCATGATTGATTGTAATGGATGCTCATTAGTTATTGATGAATCGAAAGAATACATCTTTTTGAGTAATATGCTAATATTAATGTAAAATCTATTATTTTAAGCACCCATGTATAATAAGAGTAAATTATTAATCTTTAAATTAATACTTAAAAACTGTCGTTTTGTGCCAATCCTAATTATATTGACCGATCTTTGTAATAAAAGCAAATTCCAACCTTAATCCTCAATTCAAATAAGGATTTCAGAATCAATTGGTAGTATCTGACTATCCGGATAATATTAGGATTTCAGAAATCCTTAACCCAATCAATTTTGAACTAGGGACTGCCTCCTGCCTAGGACTATCCTACATATATATACTCCACTAAAAGAAACAATCAGCAACTTTCTTCAATTGCCCAAGAAAAACAATGGCAACCTTATTCTCTTCTTCTTTATTCGAAATTCTGCATCCAACCCATTATAGATATCGTGTCTCCCTTAGTTCTCCACCAGAAAATCAAGACAATGACCGATTTTCCGGACCGGCAATGATAACGTTGATTTTCCACAGGTTCGATGTTTATCAGCGGTACGTGCAGTCGCTTAATGTCCATCGACCCGAATTGCCTGTTCCCAGAGAGCAAAGATTTGTCCATGTACCAGCCTGTGATTATGCAGAATCGGCAGAAGGACCTGAATGTGAGATCATGACTGCCATGGGAATCCCACCAAACATTGTCAAACAAGTTGGCTGTGAGGTTAGGAGAGCTTGTAGTGGCACTGACGTATCCATTTTCGCCGACATATACATAGCACAGGTCCATCAGCAAGAAATTGCTTATGATGATGATGATGCTTATGTTAACGATCACTTTATGGAACACGTTGGAACAATCCCTGCTTCCAGAGCATCCATTGATGGGTTAACAAGACTAAGGTTTCGTCGGGGGCCTCATGACCCTGGAGTCACTTGTGTTGTTTGCTTGGAAGAGCTTGAAGAGGAGGATGATCTGATTGAGCTGCCATGCTCACACCTTTATCATGAAGATTGCATAGTTAGGTGGCTGTTGTCCAGCCACCTTTGTCCGCTTTGCCGCTACCGGATGCCCACCGAGCAGCCCCGACTCTGTCCTTATTGCGGCACTTATGCGCACTGACCAGTGATCACCCACAAATTAACCTTTGTTCCTAGACATATACTATGAAGCTTGGGACAAAGAAAGGCTTGTTGTTTGGATCATGGAATTGAAATTGGAATTTGTAATTGCAATCCTAGTGGACTAAATATGCTTCTTCTTCTTTTTTTTTTTAAAATAAGATTTTTTTTTTTATTAATTATCCATGAAAAACTTAACAAAAAAAGCCATTCTACCTCCCAGTAATATTTAAAATATAACTATACATAAATAAATATGCTTGTTGACATGCATCAATCAGGATATTGCATCCTGGACAACTATACATAAGTTATTATCGTTGCTTGAATTTGGTGGAGTGGTTAATTCATGGGCAGACTAGGCAGTGGTGTCCATCGTTGGTTCGCACACCTAAGCGCGCAAATCTTTGCTGGAAACATTCATGAACTGTGAGAGGATTGTGGTCTCCTGGAATACTATGATCAATGGAATTTGACAGGAGGATGAAAGGGCGTGCTTAATTGGACTTCCATGATAAATAGTTACCTTTTGAATGGTGATATGAGAAGTGGCTTCACACTTTGTTGGAGCATAGAAGGATAAGACTTCAATGATGGACATGTATGCAAATTGCAATCGTGTTGACCTCAGTTTTGGAGTGTTTACAACAACTTCAACAAAGAGAACAGCTCTTTGGGTACATTCATAGTGGTCTTGTGATTGAAGCAACAGGACTTCCCAAGCAAATGCAATAAGGGTGGAACCTGATGGTGCAACATTGAAGAGTCTATCACTGGTCTACTGTATATGCCATTCTTGCTTATTTGCAGCTAGCAAAGAATATTTACTGTTACCTAATGAGGTCTAGGCAGCTTTCAGGAATTGAAGTTGCTACATGTCTAGTTTTTATATATATATATATATATATACTTAAAAGTTTTAGTTATAAAAACATTAAAATAACAATTTTTTTTTTTTTTCAAACTGTTTTTTCCAATAGTATCTAAAATATTTTTTTTTTCCCTTGAAAAGCAATTTTGATTCTCCAACATCAATGCTAAATAATCACTTAGTCTGCTGTTCTTAATGCTATCCCCATTGCCGCCAAGGAAAATTTTGTGCAGAGTGTTATAATAACTACTTATGGAATGAATGGACATGGAGAGACAGCTGCATTTAATTTAGTTGATCGAATTGTAACCGGTTAAAGTTAATATGAATAAAATGAAATTGAATGATAAATTCGATGAGTATTAATGTAAATAACCTGTCAATATAGTCTATAAATTATACTATGGTAACAACTCATTGACAAACTGTATACTGCAGCCAAGCAATTACATGCAACTATGCATGAGGTGTATGCGATGGACTCTAAGCAATACAAGTCATTTTTTCTCAATCCCTCTTCACATGCTAATGATATTCATCAAATTTGAGTTATCATCCGGAATTGCTTTTGTTAAATTCTTTTCCTTTCTCCTTAAATTTCCCAGATACTTGTATAACACTTTATTCAACCAGTTTTCTAGATATTAGGTTTCCATTAACCTCGCGTGTCAAACCAGGTCTTCCCCAGACAGATTATGCAAGTTCTTGGACATATTTCAGAGACAAAAATCTTTGCTTATTAATTAGGTAGGAAATTAGTCTTACAGCCTGTGGCATTGTCCCTTTTCTGTTCGCAAAGGATTAGAACTATCCATAAGCAATAGGCGACTTCTATCATGCTGCGCTGTCATCTTCTTCTTCTCTACTCTTCCGGCTTTTTATGGCCATTGACAAATGTGTGAGCAAATGAGGCTTGCCACCTGGTCACAAGGGACTAGGCATCAAGGTGGTCACGCTGATGGAGATGTTTAAAAACTCAAAAGTGATCTGCGGCAGATAAAGGTTTCTGTTTTGTATAGGAGCATAGAAGGAGAAACGGGTGATGCGGTGGCGGAGCTGGGCTGGAAGACCAGGCGGTATACCGTAGATCGAGATCGTGGAATTTGTCCGAGTCGTGAGGTTGGATGCATAAAAAAGCTTCTTGTTTAATGACGAGGGAAAGTTTCACTCCTATGATGGAAAAGTTCCTGTCATTCATTTTTGTCGTTGGTTGACAACAGGGAAAAGTTTCTCTCTCACGAGGGAAACATTTCACGATGATTTGAGTCTTCATTTTAACTTGCTCCCTCTTACATATTATTTTTTCTTTTTTTGAATCTTCTGAGCTACTTTGAAACAGAACTTATTGCTTCTAGTGGTGAACTCCAACCACAATTCGATAAGAAACCTCCAATTGCAGGGTGTGATTGTATCTGATGTAATGAGAATTTTCCTAGATAATTCAAAGATTTTTTTTTTCAAAAGATAAGAGATTCTATTAATGGGTATAAATCATACACGGGTTAAAGGCTCAAAAATGAGCTAAAAAAACCCAAAGGTCCAGAACCAACATAAGCCCAACTCAACCAATAAACAATCCATAGTTAGAATAAAGTCTCCCAACCCAACACTCATAGCCCAGCCCAATTAAACCAAACCCTAGCAAGGGCAAAATAGGAATAGAGCAGAATGCAGCCATCGCCACTACTGGCTCCCCGTCTTAGTTAAAGATGTGCTTGTGGAAGAGAACAGATGAGGAAGAAAATGGCAAAAGCCAAGCCAAGCTAGCAATCGAACCACAACTCATCACCAAGCCATGGGGTGCAACGAAGCCATCAACATGGAGGTTGTGCCACAAAGCTCAACGGTCTTTCAGCCTTTACGAGTCAACCACAACTATAGGCGGGTAGGGACTCCGAAGTTGCTGCACACCGAAACTTAGACCTCCGAAGGACCCAACAACCATAATACAAAACTAGCAACACAGTGTCGATACAAACCTAACATAGAACATTGTAGGTATTATCAAATCCCTCATCGATGAGCCCTTTGATAAAAAACTTTGAATAAAGTGGAGAAAAACTGTCTTTATTCAATTCAAAAAACACACACACATTACATTAACTGAGCTCCTTTTAAATAGAGCTTTTATAACAATAAAAGCGTAAAAGATGGACACCGCTAAGTCCTTTCACTACTTAACTACTTAACAAAATTAAATGACAGCTGTTGCATAAGCTAAAGACTAGGACAACCAAAGTTAAAGCACGTGTAAAATAAATAAGAGAAATTAAAAAATTAATTCAACAATCCCTCCCTTAAACTGAAAGTTTGCAAACTATCAGTTTAAAGTGCAGACACCGAGCATTTTTCTTAGCTTCTGAAATGTAGGCAACTTTAATGGTTTTGTCAAAATGTCAGCTACTTGGTCTTCACTTCTGCAATAGATGAGATCAAGGACTCCTTCTTTTGTAAGATCCCTTAGAAAGTGAAACCTCACATCTATGTGTTTGCTTCTCCCATGTAGAACGGCATTCTTAGATAGCTTAATTGCTGATCCATTATCACAATATATAGAAGTAGGTCCTTCTTGCTTGTACTAAAGTTCTGCCAGAATTTTTCGCAACCAGATTGCTTGACAAGCACACGCTGCAGCAGCTACAAACTCTGCTTCTGTTGTTGACAACGTTACAATTGATTGCTTCTTTGAAGACCATGAAATTGCTGCTGTCCCCATCATAAACACATAACCAGATGTACTTTTTCTATCATCTAGATCTCCGGCATAATCGCTGTCAGTAAATCCAACTAGACTTGATTCACAATTCCCATAGAACAACCCAAATTTAGAAGTACCTTGCAAGTATCTCAGAATTCTTTTTGCAGCAATAAGATGCAGTTCTTTTGGATTTTCCATGTATCTACTTATTTTACTCACAGCATACATAATGTCTGGCCTTGTAGTGGTTACATACATCAAGCTACCAACAATCTGTTTGTAATGTGTGCTGTCAACACTCTTTCCTGCAGGATCTTTGACAAGTTTCATTCCTGTATCCATTGGAGTACTCGCAGAGTTGCAATTTTTCATTTGAAATCTGTCTAGGACTTCTTCTACGTACTTTTCTTGAGAAATAAAAATGCCACCTGCAGATTGAGTCACTTCTATACCAAGAAAATAACGCATCATTCCAAGATTACTCATATCAAACTCATTCATCATAGACTCTTTAAACTTATCAATCATGCCCTTGTCATTACCAGTGTAAATTAAATCGTCTACATAGAGACAGACCATGAGCACCCTCCCATCATTCTCCAATTTCATAAAAAATGTATGTTCATAGGGGCATTTGTGAAAACCTTCTTTCAAGAAATAGGCTTCAATTTGACCATACCAAGCCCGTGGGGCTTGTTTCAAACCATACAATGCCTTTTTTAGTTTATACACTTTATGCTCATGTCCAACCTTAATATAACCAGTGGGTTGATCGATAAATACCTGCTCCTTGAGATCTCCATGTAAGAAAGCAGATTTGACATCCAATTGAAAGATTGGCCATGAATTTTGAGCTGCCAATGCAATTACCATTCTGATTGTGTCATGCCTTGCAATTGGAGCAAAAACTTCAGTATAATCAATCCCAAACTCCTGCTTGTAGCCTTTAGCTACTAAGCGTGCTTTAAGTTTATCAACTTCTCCTCTCTCGTTTAGCTTTGTTTTGTAAACCCACTTCACTCCGAAGGATTTTTGGCCTTTTGGAAGTTCAACTAACTCCCAAGTATTATTTTTTTCAATGGCTGCAATCTCATTATCCATTGCCTTCCTCCATTTTGACTCTTTGACAGCATGTTCAAAAGTTACAGGATCACAATTTGACTGACCAAATCCTCATTAAAATTAACTCCAGTTACCTCATAGTCCTTCATCCATGCAGGCCTTTTTCGAGTGCGAGTAGATTCAGCTGATTCAGCTTGTGCACTTGTTATTGTTGGTAGAATTTCAGAACTTGTTGGAGTTTCTTCACCAGTTGGAGCAATGTTTGATGAACTTTTAGTTGGCTGCACCTCTTCTTCAACTTCTTTGTCAAAAATAATTGGAGTTGGCTGCTGCCCACTCCAATACCAAGTATTTTCTTCGTAAAACACAACGTCTCTACTGGTCACTATCTTTTCTGTCAACGGGTTGAACAACTTGTATGCTTTAAATGTGTCACTAACACCAAGAAACACACATTTTTCACTCCTATCGTTAAGTTTCTTTCTTTTCTCATCTGGAACACGTGCAAAAGCAATACAACCAAAAATTCGAAAGTAATCTACAGCAGGTTTTCGCCCACTCCAAGCCTCCTCCGGTGTCAGATTTTGGACAGCAAATGTAGGACTTCTATTTAAGATGTGAACACTCCATTTCTGACTTGTGCCAAAAGACTTTTGGAACTCTTCCCCTTGCTAACAAGCTTATAACCATATTAAGAATGGTTCTGTTTTTCCTCTCCGATACACCATTTTGTTGTGGTGTATAAACAGTTGTTAGCTCTCTTCGTATGCCATGGGCTTGACAAAAAACTTCAAATTCTTTCGAGCAAAATTCTCCACCGCGATCAGTGCGAAGAGTTTTGATTGTCTTTCTAGCCTCATTTTCTACACACGCCTTGAAACTCTTAAATGCACCAAAAGCTTCTGACTTTTCCTGTAGAAAATAAACCCATGTTTTCCTACTGTAATCATCAATGAAAGTAATTAGATATCTTTTACCTCCATTTGAAGATGGTTTTATTGGTCCACAAATGTCAGAGTGAATCAGCTCCAAAACATTCTTTGCTCTCCATGATTTTCCTTGAGGGAATTTAGAACGATGTTGTTTGCCAACAACACATTCTTCACAGACTTTAGAAGGAGCAACAATTTGAGGAAGTCCAGTCACCATGTTTTTCTGTTGGAGAGTCTTTAGTCCGCCAAAACTCAGGTGACCATAGCGAAAATGCCATAGCCAAGAAGGATCTTTCACTTCAACCATCAAGCAAGAATGAATACTTTCAATCTTCAAAGGGAACAACCTGTTTGAATTCATTAGAACTATAGCAATAGCTCCTCTCTTAGGGTCATATATCTCACAGGCACCATTTTTAAAAGTGATTACATAACCCTTTTCTTGCAATTGTCCCGCACTTAATAAATTGCTTTTTAAGTTAGGAACATAAAGTACATTAGCAATTGTTTCAACAAAACCATTCTTGGTTCTAATCTTAACATCACCCTTTCCCAACACATTCACGATGAGAACAATCACCAAAGCGTCTTGTAGAATGAAAATCTTCATTTAAATGAGAAAAGAATGACTTACTTCCACACATGTGGTTGCAACTGTATCCACATACCAAATATCGACTCAGATTTTTCATTTGCTTGAACACCATCAACAAAGTTTCTTCTTCATTATTTTCAAGAAAATTTGATTTCTCTCCTTTTCTTTGTCATTGGATAGTTTAAATCGACATTCAGAATGATAATGACCAAACTTATGACATCTGAAGCACTCAATTTTTGATTTGTCAAATTGTTGATCTCGACCTCTACTTCTGTTTTGATCATCATCACCTTTAGAATTAAAATGCCTGCTGGTGTTTCCATTGCCTCGATCTCCCCTTCCTCTTCCTCTACCTCTACCCCTCCCTCTTGAATTTGAGGAATGAATAAAGGTAGAGGCCTTCAAAGCTTGCTCCTCTGTGATAGAACTTCGGTTCATTTTCTGCTCATGGACTAGCAAGGAGCTTTGTAATTCATCAAGAGAAAGCACATCGATGTCCTTTGATTCTTTAATAGAGCAGACAACATAATCAAACTTCGGTGTCAGAGTACGCAGAATCTTCTCTACAATGGCCACATCTTCCATTTTTTCACCATGAAACCTCATTTTATTACTTATCTCCATGGTTCTTGCAATATAACTAGTAATCGACTCACCATCCTTCATTTGTAGGATTTCAAAATCCCGTTTCAAGGCTTGAAGCTGTGCTCACTTTACTCTTGTTGAACCTGCATATTTCTTTTTCATTGAGTCCCAAATTTGTTTGGAAGTATCTTTGCATATGATAGTTTCCAAAATGGAACGATCAATGGCTTGGAACAAGTAATTCTTTGCTTTGAAATCCTTCAATTTCAGCCCTTCAATTTCTATTTTCTGCACATCCGTTAGAGTTGCTCCATCTGTGATTCGAATTCCAACCGAAATGATTTGCTCCTTCGATCTCGAAAATTTTCCATCAACATGCTCCAATGATCATAGTGACCATCAAAGCGAGGAATCATTTGCACAAAATTAGAATCTGAAGCCATGGAAAAAATAAAGCTGCTGCTTTAGTTTTGTTTTCTCTCCAAACTCACGTGTTTCACCTTTTAAGCACTCTTTTCTGCCCTTTTGACCAGGGCTCTGATACCACTGATAAAAAACTTTGAACAAAGTGGAGAAAAATTGTCTTTATTCAATTCAAAAAATACACACACATTACATTAACTGAGCTCCTTTTAAATAGAGCTTTTGTAACAATAAAAGCGTAAAAGATGGACACCACTAAGTCCTTCCACTACTTAACAAAATCAAATGACAGCTGTTGCATAAGCTAAAGACTAGGACAACCAAAGTTAAAGCACGTGTAAAATAAATAAGAGAAATTAAAAAATTAATTCAACACCCTTTTCCCTCAAGCAGAAAAACAAAACCAACAAAATATATATACAATCCCGCCCAGATGTGGGGAGGGAGAAACCCCCTCCCTGGGCGAGTGAACGGAGGCCGTCACCTGCCCAAATGGGGCAGAGGACAGCCGACTACTTTAACAGAAAAGGAGGATTGAGCCTCAGAAAACCCAAAATAAAAGGAGAGAAAAGTCTTGTTGAGTGCGTTCTAACTAAAGATATTTGGTTAATGTTTAGGTCCTTGAGATTGTGCATTTTGTATTGATATTTTGGTTAATGTTTTGGTCTTGTGATTGCGTATTTTCTTGTTTCCCAATCAACAGTGTGGCCAGACCTCAGCTTCTAACACAATTACACAAGCTATCTTTTCATACGCTACTCCTAGACACTGCAACTGGAAAACCAGACCCAATAAAGCATTCGCTGCACTGAACTCCTAAATCATTGAAAGCTCTTCAAAATCTTAAATCCCATTTTCCCATTTCCCCTAATTTATATGGCCCGCTACTGATGGCAGTCCAGAAAATGGAGCTCAGAGTTTAAATTATACCAGAATAATATCCTAGTTCAACATCATCCTACTTTTCTTTTCTGAAAGAGGGATTAATTAACATAAAAGAGCTTGATTAAAGATCCCTAGTTTTCAAATGCCCATTCCCTTGGATTTCTTTCATCTGTAACTACAGAGGCAACACATTCGTTCATAGAGAACTACTAATTACATGAATCAATTTGATAATCATAGTTAAGACACAGAGTTTAGGAAGCAATTAGGCTTAAGGCTAATTTGAGTAGTTTTACAAGTTCCTGCTTATGGACCAAGTACAACAAAACACACTTTAGCTAGATACTAGAAAATGTCCGGCTTGCTCAAAATCTGTTTGAGCAGAGCCTGGTCTCAATTCAAGTATTTGGCTCATGTTCTGCAAATTATATTAATATAAATAAAGCATAAACTTCAACTTTCATCTGTACCCAAATCGAATTTTGAACTTGAAAGGTATAAACTTCACGAGGCTTACTCTAGGACTATTGGAAATCTTCCTGTTTCTTGGAAGGTATAAAACTTGATGAGACTTGCTATAGGATTAAGCTATTACAAATATATCCGCTTTCTTGGCGTGGCTTACCACTATTAGCAAGAACTGCAAACACGATAAATTCTATATTTGGGGTGGGGGGAGGAGAGAACAAAGAGGCTAGGATATTTGGATCAAGCAAGAGAATGAAGAAGATAACAAGTACAAAACCATTTGACGATATTTCTAAATTTAATCAAGATGCTAGATAAAAACACTATACCAGGAAAATGAGATCGAAATCAAGGCAAAGGAAAAGAATATGGAAACTTTGCTGACGAATGCTCTCATGTGGGAAGAAGGTGAACTCCCGCTTTCTACTTTAGACTGCGGCTTTAAGCACCCAATGATATTGATCACCGATTTACCGTCTAAGCGCAGAATTAATATTTCAGGTGTATTTAAAAAAAGTCTTATTTATGAAATTTTAGTTATCTTTTAAGACATGGAGATATATATATATATATATATATATATATATATATATATATATATATATATATATATATACAGAAAATGAATTCTAGTGAGAAAATGACTTTTTTAAGAATATTAAATAATAATTTTAATTATTCTTTAAAATATGAAGAGTCAATCTACATATATGTAAGAAAAGAAATATATACTTTAAAAATATCAAATAATTTCCAATGCATGCACAACTGGACCAACTAATTAAGAAAACAAGCAATATTAAAGCCCAGTTTTGGCCTTATATTTTAATTCAGACAACCACAAGTCAAGCCCTCAATCAAGGGTATAATGGACAGTTACAAAAAAGTGGAAGGGTATCGTATCAGGAAGCTGCATGCATGGGTAAAGAGTAAGTATATGTACAGGTCATCCCTAGTGTCCCCTCTATTCCTTTAGGTCCCTTAATTATTAGGACCATTCACAAATATGTAGTTAAGGTGGAATTATCCTATCCCGAGGATGGATTAATTTGTAGGCCGACCATTTCAAGTGGCTCCGGTCTCCCCTGCAGCACCACTCTTGAGTCTCGACCATGAGGGGTTGGGTTGGGAAAAGAGGAAAGATGAATGTTCTTCAACGACCTTCAACAGATATGATTTAAAGTGCTATAGAGGATAAGTTTGATGAGATATATATTAGATAACAGAGGGCGACCAAGGGGCATGAGCTGGCTTTTTAAAGAATAACAACTAGTTAATGTCCGATGTTGATGTTGGTATGTCACCACTCACCACCTTCATTTGTTTCTTTCTTCTTCCGGATCGTAATAAATGAGGATTATTCAGTACATATAGAGCAATAAATTTATAAAATTTTCTGTAATAAATTCACATATTTCTCACATTATTATCAATTAAGTTTTTATTACTTTCCAGGACAGATCATATATGAGGTTGGTATTGTATTTTCATTCTTGCAAGTTCTTAATTTGGGTGTCACTTTTAACTATAGCATAAAGATAGACTTAGAATTCCTTCTTCTTTTTTTCTTTTTTTCTTTTTTTTTTTTACATCATAAACAAATTTAGAATCCATTATAATTGATTTAAAGTTGATATCAAATATTACTAGTCTACTATTTAATTTTAAATGCTAAAAACTAATCCTCATACCATTGATGTAATTTATAACAGAAGAAAAAAGCAACTCAAGGCAGCAAATATATCAAACATCAAAGTTGGCCGATCGTCCATGTCTTGCCTTATATTTGGAAATTGGCAGTGGGAGGAGTCTTTCCAATTGTCTTGAATGACTTGAGACATTTATGTGATTTCAGCTAACCCGATTGTCGCCACAACTTTCCATTATTAAGCACAAGCTGTAGATTTTGAATTATCTACTGGTCGTACAAGCTGGACAATAGGAAATAACCATTCCTTATAATCCTTATGCCAGAAAATTTGCAACCAAAAACAGTTATTAATTAAATTAACAGACCAAATAAAACAACCCATATTTTTCCCCTTCTCATAAAGTGAAATTTTTTTGGTTCAAACTCAATGGACTCTATACTTATAATGAGATTTAGATGTGACTCACTTATTTATATTTTGAGTCTCTAATAATTTGGGTTAGTTTTTACTTGAATATGAGAGTAGAACTAAAATCACGATCATATTTTTCCTTCAATACGCTTCTGCAGTTTACATTAAATAAAAGGTTCCAAAAATTAATGGCCCCGTTTATATCATTATAATTACTCTCATAGTCCTAGCAGGCATAGTGAATTACTTGATATGACCTCTCCATGAAGCTTCGTAGGGTCGTGATAAAAATAGGGTCGTGATAAAAATCTCAACAGCCATAGATTTAATGTCTCTCTCTCTCTCTCTCTCTCTCTCTCTCTCTCTCTCTCTCTCTCTCTCTATATATATATATATATATATATATATATATATGTCGGGCAGTTAATGGGCACAATGACAGGCTTTTTTGTAGAGATTTATTAAAGGTAAGGATGATGCAATTCACAGCGAAGTTATAGATTCGAAACCGCAACTCGGTGACAAATTAAAGAGTTCATATATCAGTTTACGAATTATTTAGTCTGGATATCCCAATATTTTTTCATTAAAAAAAATTATCAATATTTAAATTTTTAAAAATTTGTATATTACAAAATAATTACAATTATTAATATAATTAATTGCATGATCTGCGTCTTTAATAGGAGTGAAAAGATAACTATGTCAGAAAGCTAGCTAATCCATCAGATGGGGCTGCATTATATGATGACCATGCTGTTGAGTGTATCATTTGCATGTGCACGTGTTGCGCTAGACAAGGAAACGTTGTGGGTTCGCTCCATAATAAAGATAGAAGCCAAGGTGTCCCATTGTCCCATCATACAGCTAAACTATAGACACATATGCATGCAAGCCAAGATCTCTACAGGCTCCGATATTTTATTTCATGAAAGTAACAACCAGCAGAAAGTGTTTTGTATCTATAATACATCATATAAAGTTTGCCTGAGTGTTAATTTGTATTCTTCTATGGTAGTAAGATCCATTGCACGCAAGATAAGTTGACAGAATGCTCGTGATCTTGATCAGGCCAACCCTTGTAATCCGTGAGCAATTCACATTTCATCACTCCTCGCTTTCTGTCACATATCGTATCATTTTTTTCTACTTTGCTTAGATCGATCTCAGTTCTTTTAGATTTTGTGCATCAACTCTGGTCTATATATGAAGAAATATAACTGATATGTGCGTAGTGCTGGGACCGTGGTAAGGGGATCTATTTATGTGTTCATGTTCTCGACAGGGCCACAAATAAAGACCCATGTGGATTCTTTATTTATTTATTCTTTCTTCTATATCAAAAATTTATAGATGAAAAAGAATTCTCAAAATTTGAAATCTAAATTTCTTGTAATATGAAGCACTCAACTAATAGATTATTAGATCAAGTGAACAGAAACAACATTCTCTCTTCTTTATGCACTTGTTTAATCACTTTGAACATTGTAAGATAAGCATAGACTCAAAGACTGATCACAAGCCAATTTGATCCATATATGGGTCATCAGATCCAAAATTTTCTATCATATACTTACTCCAAAAGTAGGCCCGAGATAATAAACACGCTATTAGATAACAATAATGCAAAGAAATAGAGAGAAAAATAAGTCATTTGAATAATAGTTTAGTAATCAAATCCTATTTTACAATCTAATGTTAATGGGCAGGTTCTATAATAAATTAATGTTAAAACTCGAACTCAAATTTCATAACTTTAGAGAAAAAGCCAATAACATTCAACTAAACTCATTGTTATATATAAGTTTGTTTTTATATGGTACTTGAGCATAACGAAGTCATCCTTTTGAACAGAGCACTTCTATGTCCCATGTATATAGGTTTATTCTTCTTTTTCTTAATTGCGTAGTGTCTATAGGTTTATTCTTCTTATTCTTAATTGCGTAGTGTCCCCATATCTCAGACACCACACATCTCTTCTGCCCATTGATTAACACCTATCTTTGTCTCTTTACATAGACCCTATGCATAAGTCCATGCGTTGTAAGTTTCAGATTGGTTTGTAAAATAGTAAGTGCCAATAATTTAAGATTTTTCATCACATTTAAGCAAAGATTCTACAAGATTAATCATAATAAAGTGCCAACAACTCATAATCAAACTATCTATTAAGAAAATCAATGAGATTGGGAATAAGATATACATAGGTTACAAATATTCCAATAGAAAAACATGATTATGTCCTTGTCGTTTTGTCTTAGTTCAGTGTCTTAATAGCTAACATAGTATACTCTAGTTGATTAATAAAGACATAATTAGTTATCATCATATGCTTTGCCACTAAACACTATCCTACTATTTTTGGCTTCTTCGATTTCAGATCATAACTGGTTCAGAAGATGGAACTGCATCATATGCTTTGCCACTATATATAATTTCAATTTTTATCTTTCTTAATTTATTTTTTTGTTATCATAGATAATGTTAGGATAATATAAGTATGAGTGGGTGAAGTTTAAGTGAATGCTTGAAAGGATAAATGGCTTTTACGAAGATTTAAACTCGAAGCTTTATAATCATGGAAATGACTCTAAGATCTCTGAATTAAAATCCACTAATTACCATTAATGATTTTAATATAATGAAAATCCAATCAATAAGTAACAGCCCTTAATCTTTATTGCCATTTTTCATAATTTAATAGAGGTTAAAATAAAAAGTAAATTCAAGTTTCTTTAAAGGTTTTGTCCTACTTACATTTATGGACAAAGATTTATTGCATAGCTCGTGATCACTCCCTAATTACGACAATAATCCGTGAACATACCATAATTTTAACCTCATTTTTGTTTTCATCCTGTAAATTAATTTCTTTTATTTATTATAATTAAAAAAATGGACAACGCATAAATAATAATAATAGTTTTTCTCTTTGCATAAAATATTATTCATCACGTTAATTACTTTTCCTGCTTCACTTCTACCCTCTAATTAAGAGTTAGGGAAACATATCATTAGATTAATATAGCTCAATGTCAATAAATGTTATAATATAAAATATTCGTAATTTAATTATTGACCTTTAAACTTTATTATTTATTTTAAAAGATTCTTAGTTTAAAAATATTTTCACATGCTATTTTATATAAGGCCTTTGAACATTATTTATTTTAAGCTTTAATAGAGTCACAAATTTTAATATATACTACTAAAATCAATCAATATTTTTTTTTTGAATGAAATAATTATTTCCATACTTTATCTTTTTTTTTTTTTAAACAATCACGATTTTTTCTTATTTTTTTGAAATTTTTTTTTATTTTATAGTTAATACATTAGAATTTTTAGCTAAAGTCTCTAGAAAAAAAATTTTAAATTAGAAACTTTATTGAAGCAAAATTAAATAATTTTATTAATAAAAAATTAAATAATAATTTTATTAATAATTTCGTTAAATTTTTGCCATGTATAGTTACTCGACTTCTAACATATTTTCCATGTAATAACCAAATCTGGAATTACTTTATAAAAATTTACTAAATTTTAATATATGGATTTTTCGGCATTTTTTAATTGCAATGATTTTTAAAATTATTTTCGAAATTTTGAAAAAATTATTTTGAAATATAAAATTATTAATAAATTTTAATTTAATAATATTAAAATGATTTTTAAAATTATAAGATTTTAAATTTTAATTTTAATTAAAATTAATTTTTTTAAAAAATCTAATTAATTAATGAGTCAGCAGTGTGGTCAGATAGGGCGTATTTAAAGGTTCAAAAATTAGTGGAATTACAGCTGGTTGAGTGTTGACTACGAAGAAATATGGATCAACCAAACCCTAACAGTGTTATTCGGACAGCCTTTAGTATTACTCAAAGCATTAAAGGGAGGACGTTTGTTAGTGTCTGTCCTGTCCCCATTAACTTTTTTTTTTCTCTCTCCCTATAACAAATTTTAATTAAAAACAGTTATTTTTAAAATTAACTATTTTGTTGAATATCATTTAAATTGAATTATTGTATGGCATATATTTTCATGAGCTAAAGTGGCATATATTGGTATGTGTAGGTATATAAAACGTCACGCGTATATAGTCTCAAGGCACGATTTTAAAAGCAAAATTAAATGGGTTCTCAATCGGTTAACGAATAATCATTTAATATTTTTTAAAATGAATTTAATGAGTTATAAAAAAATATATATTTAAATTTAATTTGTTATTAATTTAAAATCCAACACGTAGGATAAATTTATAATAAAATAAGTTTAAGTAAATTTTGTCCATGATTTAAATATTAGTATTTATCTCTTTTAAAAGATTTTTTTTATTTAAAAGATAAAAAATTTTATTAAAATAAAGAGTAGGGAAAAAAGGACAAAGAAAGCGACATTCTCCCACAGCCACAACAACAGGCAATTGTATATTGGCGGAACAGAATTACATAAGAATCCTTTTTTTTTTTTTTTATTCATTAGCCGCTGAATTAAGAAAACGCGTCTACCTTTTTTTTTTTTTCCGGCTTTTTCTCATCTCAAAACGCCATATAAATACATGCCCACAACTGTATCACAACCCACTTACCAACACCACTCTCTTCAATGCCATGGCTCTCTGCACCTTCACTCTCTTTCTCTTCTTTTCATTGCTCTCCCTCTCTACCCAAGAAACCCAACACAATACCTCTTCTCTTTCCTTCTCTTTCCCTCTCAGGTCTCTCCCTCGCTCTCCAAACACCTCTCCATCGTTTTACTCGTCTTTTGTCTCGCAAACCAAGCAGAACCCACCAATCAAAACTTTACCCTATAACTACAGATCGACCTTCAAGTATTCGATGGCCTTGATTGTGTCTTTGCCTATTGGGACTCCTCCTCAGACCCAGCAAATGGTTTTGGACACTGGTAGCCAGCTCTCCTGGATTCAGTGCCACAACAAGACTCCTAAAAAGCCTCCTCCTACGACGGCGTTTGATCCTTCCCTCTCCTCTTCCTTCTCTGTTTTACCATGCACTCATCCTCTTTGCAAGCCTCGAATCCCCGATTTTACCCTTTCTACCTCTTGTGACCAGAACCGTTTATGCCACTATTCTTACTTCTACGCTGACGGTACCTATGCTGAGGGCAGTCTCGTCAGCGAGAAATTCACATTTTCTAGTTCCCAAAGTACCCCTCCTCTGATCCTGGGTTGTGCACAGGACGCCAGCGATGACAAGGGTATTTTGGGGATGAATCTTGGGCGGCGGTCATTTGCTTCCCAAGCTAAAATATCCAAATTCTCATATTGTGTGCCAACACGTCAAACTCGGCCCGGGTTGCCGTCAACTGGGTCATTTTACCTGGGAGAAAATCCAAATTCGGGTGGGTTTCAATACATTAGCCTTTTGACTTTTACGCAAAGTCAGACGAGATCACCAAACTTGGACCCCTTCGCATACACCGTTCCAATGCAAGGAATAAGGATTGGCAACACGAGATTGAACATCCCAGTGTCGGCTTTCCGGCCTGACCCGAGTGGTTCGGGTCAAACCATGATCGACTCAGGCTCCGAGTTTACTTACTTGGTGGACGCCGCTTATAATAAAGTGAGGGAAGAGATTGTAAGACTGGCGGGGCCAAAATTAAAGAAGAACTACGTGTACGGTGGAATATCAGACATGTGTTTCGACGGCAGTGCGATGGAGATCGGACGGTTAATAGGCAATATGGTGTTCGAATTCGAGAAAGGAGTAGAAATTGTGATCGATAAAGAGAGAGTTCTAGCTGATGTTGGAGGCGGGGTCCACTGCGTAGGCATTGGACGATCAGAGATGTTAAATGCAGCGAGTAATATCGTAGGGAATTTTCATCAGCAGAATCTATGGGTGGAGTTTGATTTAGCCAATCGTAGAGTGGGATTGGGTAAGGCCGATTGTAGCAGATCGGCGTAAGAAGCTCCAAATTAAATTTAATATAAAAGACTGTACCAAAAAAAAAAATTCAGACGCGTTTGTGGTGGTAGAGAAGTAATCCAACCACCCATATGAAACTAACATGTTAGTGATAGAGTGTAAGTTCACGGGAATGGTAATAGATGTGTTGTAAGTTTTCAGATTAGTGTAAAAATAATCTTGTTTGGTTGTATGTACGAAACTATCCCTGCCGAATTATATATATATATATATATATATATATATATATATAATATTTAATTATAAACCTATAGCTACATCCAGTGTTAGGTGATGACTAAATATCATTAACTATGCTGATCAATAGTTAAAAAAAAAAAAATTATGCAGATTATTGAAAAGTCAGCTGTTAGCTTTTATTTATTTTATATTTATTTAAGATATTTATTTATAAATTTTTTTGTATATATTTATTCTTACCTTTTTGTTTTATGGTTCTTATACAATTTTGATAGTTTAACTTGATTAGGAACTTATTTGTTAGCTGTAATTTTTTTTATATATATCTTTGATTTATGAGGCAATAAAGATCAGAATTCTTATTCCAAAATTTCTTAGTTCTTTTACATGGTATCAGAGTCATGGCTGATGAAAAGAAAAATGAGAGTTCTGGATCAGGGAAAAAAACTTATAGTTCTTACACACTGAATTCGAATGACAACCCAGGTAACTTGATTACCGAAGTTCAATTGAAGGGCGAGAATTACGAAGAATGGGCGTGAGCTATGCGGACTGCATTGCGGGCCAAAAATAAATATGATTTTATTGATGGATCTGTCAAGCAATCAGCAGATGACTCACTGGAACTCGAAGATTGGCGGACGATTAACTCTATGCTGGTTTCTTGGGTGTTTAACACCATTGAATCGACGCTTCGCTCGACCATCTCTCACATGGAGAACGTAAAGGATCTGTGGGAGGATATTAAACAGAGGTTCTCGATTGGGAATGGTCCACGAATGTAGCAACTGAGATCGGATCTGGCGAATTGTAGATAGGAAGGTCAACCGATCGTGTCCTATTTCGGAAGACTCAAAACGTTATGAGATGAAATAAACAACTATGATCAGATACCAGTGTGTATCTGTGCAGGTTGCAGATGCAACTTACCATTGAATTGGAAAGAAAGCGTGAAGAAGAGAGAGTTCATCAGTTTTTGATGAGCTTGGATGAAGAAGGATACGGAACAGTGCGCTCTAATATTTTGAGCACTGAACCCTTGCCCAATTTGAATCGTGCCTATGCTATGGTTGTTCAGCAAGAGCAGGTGCGAACTATGACACGAACAAAAGAAGAAAGAGGCAATCCTATGAGTTTTGCAATTCGAGCAGGTAGTCGAAATTCAGGAGGGGATAAAGACAAAATCCTTAATTTGTTCTAATTGCAACCGAGAGGGACATGATGCTGAAAGTTGTTTCCAGCTGATAGGTTATCCAGAATGGTGGGGTAATAGACCACGTGGAACTTCTGCTGGACGAGGAGGTGGTCAAAAGCATGGTAATGGAGCAGGACGTAGCAAGGGAGGAGTTGCTCGTGCCAACGCCACACAAGCAACTGGAGTTAATGGTGGGTGTGGAATTGTGACAGATTCAGATCGAAAGGGTCTTAGTGGATTAAATGAAGAGTTGTGGGCTGCTTTGCTGGGCATGTTGAATTCTTGTCAGAATGGTGGCAATGAGAGGCTGACAGGTACGCAGAGGATATTTCCTTGAATTATTGACATAGGAGCTTCCCATCATATGACAGGAACGTTGGCATTTTTGAGTAAATTGCATGATATTGTGCCATGCTCAGTCAGGTTACCTAATGGAGAAAAGACCTTGGCGATGAAAGAAGGAACTGTGTTACTTGGAGGAGACTTGAAATTGCAACGAGTCCTTTATTTGCCAAATTTGAATTGCAATCTGATCTTTGTATCACAACTACTTAATAATTCAAATTTGGTTATTAAACTCACTAACAAAATTTGTGTTATACAGGACCTAAATTCGAGGAACTTGATTGGAGCGGGTGAGCAACGCGAGGGGCTGTACTTTCTCAATGGAGTGACATCGGTACATGCTTGCAAGGTAACTGATGTGGGGTCTTTTGAGCTTTGGCATAAGAGAATGGGTCATCCTTCTTATAAGGTGATAGAGTTAATTCCAGAAGCTGGTAGCATTGATAGGAAAACTAATAAAACTTGTGAAGTTTGTTTTAGAGCAAATCAAACAAGAGAGATTTTCTTTTCTAGTGACAATAAAGTTGATGGTTATTTTGAATTGATACATTGTGATTTGTGGGGACCTTATAGGTCCCAACTTCTTGTGGAGCAATTTACTTCTTAACAATTATTGATGATTATTCTCTTGCTATTTGAATATATTTGCTGAATGTAAAACAAAAGGTAGCTTATGTTCTTAAGAAATTTGTTGTGATGGTTAAACACCAATTTGAAAAAAATATGAAAATTGTCAAAAGTGATAACGGAAGTGAATTTATATGCTTGAAAGAATATTTTGATGAACAAGGGATATTACATCAAACTTCCTGTGTAGGAACACCTCAACAAAATGGCCGAGTGGAAAGAAAACATCGTCATATTCTTAATGTGGCAAGAGCTTTGCGTTTCCAAGCAAATTTACCCATAGAATTTTGGGGAGAATGTGTACTTGTAGCCGGGTATTTGATTAATAGGACTCCATCTATGTTATTAAATAGCAAAACCCCATATGAGATGCTCTTTAGGAAAGTACCTTCTTACAAATACGTTCAGGTTTTCGGTTGTTTGTGCTATGCGCATAATCTGAATCGGGATAAAGATAAATTTGGTAGTAGAAGTCATAGGTGTGTTTTTGTTGGGTATCCATTTGAAAAGAAGGGATGGAGATTATATGATTTGGAAACAAAAGAATACTTTGTATCAAGAGACGTGGTATTCGCTGAAACAGAGTTTCCATATGCAAATGAGAAAAAAATAGTGATGAACTCATTAAAAATGGAGTTGAAGAGTTGGGTGATGAAGTTGATGGTTTAGAGAAAAACTTGGGAAAGGAGCACGATGAAAGTGTGGGTAGAGAAAGTGAGGTGAATCCTGAAATGGAAAAATTGATCCATGAAAACAGTGAGGGAGTGGATAGAGATGAAGTTGTTGAAGAGCAACTAAGTAGGGGATAAAGGGCCAAGCAACCTAGTGTTCGTTTGAAGGATTATGTGACAAACGCCATCAAAACAAGCCCCTCGGTATGCTCACCTTCCTAATCTGATTCCTCAGGTATGCCTTACTCTATAGCACATTATGTGGGTTATGATAAATTCTCTGCACAACACCGATGTTTTTTGGCAGCCATTACTATAGGACATGAACCAAGCTCTTGTGCAGAAGCAGTTAAGGATGAACGGTGGAGAGCAGCTATGAGAAAAGAAATACAGGGTTTGGAGGATAATGGTACATGGACAGTTGAAAATCTGCCATTTGGGAATAAAGCAATAGGA
Source organism: Hevea brasiliensis (assembly GCF_030052815.1). NCBI lineage: Eukaryota > Viridiplantae > Streptophyta > Magnoliopsida > Malpighiales > Euphorbiaceae > Hevea > Hevea brasiliensis. Next base: position 61,251,167 of record NC_079508.1, read on the forward strand.
AGCAAGTGGGTATACAAAATTAAATACAATTCTGATGGAAGTGTTGAATGATACAAAGCGCGGTTAGTGATATTGGGAAATAATCAAGTTGAAGGCATAGATTATCAGGAGACTTTTGCTCCTACAGCAAAAATGGTTATTGTGTGCACCTTTTTTGCCGTTGCTGCTGCAAAGAATTAGGAACTCCATCAGATGGATGTCCAAAATGCTTTCTTACACAGTGATTTGGAGGAAGAGGTTTACATGAAGATGCCACCTGGATTTGCTTCTCAATCACCAGGGAAGGTTTGTAAACTCCGGAAATCTCTATACGGTTTGCGGCAAGCACCTAGATGTTGGTTTACGAAATTGGTTGCATCTCTGAAAGCTTATGGATTTCAGCAATCATATTCAGATTACTCTTTGTTCACTTTTCGAGCTGGGATTGTTCAATTAAATGTGCTTATTTATGTGGATGATCTTATTATCTCCAGCAATGATGTTTTTGTTGTACAAAAATTCAAGAACTATTTGAGTCGTTGCTTTCATATGAAAGACTTGGGGAAGCTGAAATTTTTCTTAGGGATTGAAGTAGCAAGAAACTCGAATTGTATTTTCTTGTGTCAACATAAGTATGCGTTGGATGTAATTTCAGAAGTTGGATTACTGGGTTGCAAGCCGGCTAAAACTCCTCTTGAACAAAATCACAAGCTGGCCCTTACCGAGAGTGATGATGTGGATGACCCTACTCAGTATAGGCGTCTGGTGGGACGGCTTATTTATCTAACAATAACTCGGCCCGAGTTGTCTTATTGTGTGCATATTCTTGCTCAGTTCATGCAACAACCGAAGAAAGCTCATTGGGAGGCAGCTGTTAGAGTTGTGCATTATTTGAAAGGAAATCCAGGTCAGGGTATACTACTGCATGCCAATTGTGATCTCAAATTGTCTGCTTACTGTGATTCTGATTGGGCTAGCTATCCTTTGACGAGACGGTCTTTGACCGGTTATTTTGTTCTTTTGGGTGAATCCCCTATCTCGTGGAAGACTAAAAAGCAACAGACAGTGTCTCGCTTATCCTCTGAAGCTGAATATCGGTTAATGAGTACTACAACTTGTGAACTTAAATAGTTGAAAGGATTATTGAATTCTCTTGGTGTGGCGCATACTGAACCTATGAATTTGTATTGTGATAGTCAGGCAGTTCTTCATATAGCTGCTAATCCTGCCTATCATAAACGTACCAAGCATATTGAAGTGGACTGTCATTTTATCCGTGATGAGATATTGAATGGTAACATTCGAACAATTGTGTATGTAGTTCAATGCAGCATGCGGATATCTTCACAAAGGTGTTGGGAAAGGATCAGTTTGACTTTCTTCTTCGCAAGTTAAGCATTCGAGATCTCCATGCTCCAACTTGAGGAGGGTATTGGAAAGGCAACTGTTAGCTGCCACTTATTTTGCATTTATTCAGGGTATTTGTTTAGAAATTTTTCTGTACATATCTGTTTTTATTTTTTGTTGTATGATTCTGATACAATTTTGATAGTTTAGCTTAATTAGGAACCTATTTATTAGCTGTAATTTTTTATATATATCTTTGATTTCTGAGACAATAAAGATCAAAAATTTTATTTTAAAATTTCTTAATTCTTTTTCACAGATCAAAATAAGTATCATTAACTATAATTATCCTCTTTTAATATTAAAGAAATAATAATAATAATAATAATAATAATTTGAGTAATAAATAGAGCAAAGACTAAAAGAGAGAGATGCAAGCGTGGTGAGAAAACAGCGACTAAATCGGAAGATTCCATCCATTCTCATATTCCCGACATCACATTCCCATGATCATGCTATGTTTTTTCTTTAATAATTTAAAAACTATTAATATTATTGTTAATATTAAGTTTTTTTTTTAACTGTGCAGGTGTCCATGCCACTTGTATCTTTAATGATTTCAAGCGTAGTGTTTGTCGGTTTCTTAATTTCACTTTTAACATTGGATTTGATTTCTCCTCCTACCTTTCTCTGGCCGCCCTAGTTGGATACTTCTACTTGCTTTTTAGTTTGCTTCAACTTTAACCACGACAATCTATTTTGTTTCCTACATTTTTTTTTTTCAACAGGGATTGGACAAGTGACCTGATATCCAAAGACAGAGTCAACAAAATTAAATTAATATGATAAACAAAAAGTTTATTTTATTCAATTTTAAAAAATATATTATATATAATAATAAATTATTCATTAAAAAAAATATAATAATAATAATAATACATAAAAATTTTTAATATATACAATAATTAAATAAAAAATAATTTTAAAAAATAATAAATTTTCACTATAATTTTAAATTTATAATTATCTTCAATTAGTTTCAATTTTCTAAAAATATTACTTAATTATATTATTTATTAATGCTATTAAAAACATATTTTAATATATATAATTAAAAAATTATTTAATAATCCCTATTGCAATTGACATTTATAATTTCATTGTAAAAAATATATTTTCAATACTTTCAGTTGTAATAGATAATATTAATGTCAATTCCTTGATTTTTAATTATTAAAATAATAAATATAATAATTATTAATCTAAATATTAATTATTATACAATAAAAATATTTTAAAATAAGAATTGTACAATAATTGTCAAAACAATAAGTCTAAATTTATTAAATATAGTAGATTTTAAAATTTTTAATGAGTAAAAAAATTATTTTAATGGAGTTATATGGATAATTTAATATCTATATGTATGGAAATTTAAAAAAAAAATTGAGTGAATCAATTGACCCCACTCAACATAATGTAATCCACCTTTATTTTAACGTGAGTGATATATTTTTAATCATTAGATAAATCAATCTACATTATTATGTTTTCAAATTAATTTTTATTCACAATAATTTTTAATAATATTTACTATGTTAAAAATCAACACTTGAAAAAAAAAAATATATATATATATAATTTTGAAATTTTAAAAAGTTTATCTATTAGAGAGAAAAGTAATTTATTAATAATTTTATTTTAATATTATAATCAAATAAGATTTTTTAATATATATATATATAATCATTAAATTTGCTTTCATAAAGCATACATCGTTCTTTAATAGATTAATAAGAAATTCTACAGTTTAATTTAAAAATAAATCATTTAAATATTTTTTTAAAATTAAAATTTAAAGCACACACGTTTTCACCATTTAATTTTAAGATCAATAAAATAGCCTACTAGTTGATCATAAAAATACATATTATTATTATTATTATTATCATAAAATGAATAGTGCAATCAATTTGCACCATCATTATCATAAATCATCATTGCCGATTAGACCTAGAGACGTGACAATACATAAATAATTGATTTAATGAAATTTCACCCAGAAGGCCAAAAACAAAAAAGGGTATGGTTGAAAGTCCAAACACGTACAACCACATATAATAATAATAATAATATAAACAAGTCTAGTCTATTCTCATCTATCATTATGTGTTGCATGGAAGGAGGGAAGAAGGAAAGAAGGAAGAAACAAAGTCACGAAAAGAAAGAGACAGAAGAGGAACAGCTGGCGCAAGAGAAAATGTGCAACTGTAATCAAATCAGTTTTGATGAATTTTCTTGAGAAACTAACCACACAAAGCCACCACTAGCAGCCATTCTCACTTTCCGCGGAAGACCACCAAAACCAAATGCTGATTCCAAAAATGCCAAATCTAAATCAACCGTTTTCTTTGAAATATCTGTCTGAATGAGACAAAACTACATCTTTTGCTTGCTTGCTGGATGCCCATTGTCGCTTGCTTGCTTTGCCAACTATTTTGCATTTACACTACACTCATTGGTGCCCTACAGTTTTTTTTTTTTTTTTCTTTTCCTTTAGCTAATGTGAGTGCTCGCTCAGTGCACCCCCATTTCCAGCTTTTCTTTAGTTTTTTTGTACCCATCCTTTTTCGCCAATGATTTCTATCAGAGTGAGGCATCAATTTGCACATAAGCCAACTGGAATACTTGGTAACACCTAGACAAAGCAACTCTAAGAGACTTCCATCTAACATGATAGCGTCGGACCATTCCTATTCACTCTTCACTTTTTACCAAAAGAAGAGAAAAAAGAGACTCGATTCTGAATGTGAAGCTTGATTAGTTGACTACTGGACTCAATTTTTATTTTGTTTTGCCAACTGAATTGATCCGAAAATTTAAAAAAAAAAAAAACCTACAATTTGCAAAATATACACTAGTAAATCCTAATTCTGAAATTTACTGGATAAGCAAATTAAATTTTAGAAAATATGAACATGGGTTGAAGAGTATCCGTGTATTATCTACTGAGTGCCTACATATTTTGCTATAATGAATGCGTACATGTCACATACGCCTGCGTGCATATGGGTGTGTGCTATCTAATGATATCAATATATACTTCCATACAAACCTGTTTATAGACTTCAGAATCACACAACAATAATGCAGTCTAAACTATAGATTGATATCGGTCCAGCCCTGCTGGCTTGCTCAAGCCTTAAAGAATAAGGCTGAAGCCTTGGGTAGGCAAGAAATAAGGAGATGATAGATAGAGAGAACAGAATTAGGCCCAGTCAGCTAAATAAACACCTCTACCCTATATATAGTAACATACAAAGGTAATTCACCCCTACCTTTATCATTCCATTCCCAGCTCACATTAATGAATCTTAGAATTTTCATATGCAACTACAAAGTAGGCATATATATCCACTTTATATAAAATTGGATGACTCTACATTAATCAATAGACATTTTAGTATTCTAATTCATCTATTAAAATACTATAATGCCTATTGATTAATGTACTCATCAAACTGCTTTTTTAGTGCGACGCAAATCTTCCTGGGGGAAAAGGCGAAAATAAAAATTTTTGCTATACCAATTCAGAGCAACTTCACTAAATTTAAAAAAAAACGGTGGACAGCGTTACTTAAAACCTGAGAGATCAAAGGTGACAAATTTGGCTTTAAATTTTCAAATGGCCTGCCCTATCGGGGGAACCACCATGGATGAAGGATGACTACCCACATCTAGCAGCCCTTGAAAATTTGATAGGTATTTACTGTTTACATGTAACCCACAAAAGAACCTCTTTGTTTTATTTTATTCCATTTATAATTTTTTTAATAGCAATATTAAAATCATTTTGTTGTCACCATGTAAGTGTGAAAAGCCATAAATATTTAGTTTTGTTTTTACAAGATAACCAGTAAAAGGCTTGCCTAATCACTGGGGTTGCAGTTGAAGTAAAAAACAAAAATTTGTCAGAAGGAAGTACTTTCTTTGCTCCAAGTCAACTTCAAGGTAAATGACCAGTAATAGGGGGAAAAACAACCATATGAAGTCCTCGCAACTCATTTTTCAGAATGGATTCTCCTCGTTGGCTATGCAAACCAAATTTAAAAGCTCAAACACTCATGAAATCTGCAGTAATCATCTCTTCTGTTGATGTTTTGAAGTTCCACTCAACTCATTAAGTAGTGATTTATAAGATGCATAGTCTGCCACAAGACCCTTTTCACTCTGTATTTTATGAAAGTCTTGTAGGTTTCCATGTTTGCAATGACCTTCTAATAAGATGTTATAAGTTATGTCGTCTGGAACTACTCCCAAATTGAGCATAGCATCTAGAAGCACAGCCGCATTTTTCATTTGACCTTGCTTGCAATATCCATTCATAAGCACATTATAAGTTACAACTCCTGGTACATGGCCATCACTCTGCATCTCTTTAAGCAACTTAAACCCTGTCTTCACATCACCCTTCTTACAGAATCCATCCATGATCATAGTATAAATTGCATCATCTGGTTTTAAACCTGCTTTTAGCATTTCCCTCAATGTTCTTTCTGCATCAATTACCTTTCCTTCTTTACATAATCCTGAAATAAGAGCTGTAAAGGCCACATTGTCAAGCGCAATTCCTTCTACAAACATTTCCTTCCTAATCTCTAAAGCTGATACTAAATCTCCCTCCTTACAATAACCATCTATAAGCGTGGTGTATGTGATCTTGTCAGGCTTCATACCTCTCTTATTAACTTCTTCAACTAGCTTTTTTGCTTCCCTGAAATCCCCAACCTTGCAAAGGCCATTGATGAGCGTGTTGTATAAAACTAAATCAGGTTTCAGCCCTTTTTTCAACATTAGCTGATATAATTCCATTGCCAAGTCAATCCTACCACTCTTGCATTGCCCATTAATTAATATGGTAAAAGTAACATCGTTAGGCGCCAACCCTCTTTTACACATTTCATCAAACAGCCGACAGGCATCATCCAATCTACGATGGTTACACAGCCCATTAATCAAAACACTATAAGTAAAAACATCAGGAAGAATCCTACTCTCCTCCATAACAATCTTCAACCTAAAACCTTCCTCTAAATTCCCCGACTTGCAATATCCATTGATCAAAATATTAAAACTAACAACTGTAGGCCGCATACCCCACTTTCCAATTGTATCGAAAATCATACGTGCATCCTTAATTTTACCTTCTTTACATAATCTATTAATTAAAATATTAAAACTATATACATTTGGAGGATATCCAGAATCCAAAATCTCCAAATAAAACCTCCAAGCCACCAGAGGCAAGCTCGTTTTAATAATTTTATCAAGCAAGAACTTACAACCATGAAATGGGATTTGAAAATTATGCTTCCTAACCAATCTAAAACACTGAATAGCATCTGATATGAATCCCAAATCAGTATATGCATTCATTAAAGCATCAAACACGGAATTTGACAAGTGGGTACCTTTAGTTTCGATAATTGAAACAAAAAGTGAAGAAGCTGAGCCCTTCCCTTTGCGAGAGACAACGAAATGAAGCAGAGATTGGGCTTGCGAGTGCATTTGGTGGGCAGCAAGGAAATGGACCATTGTGCAATAGGACTGAATTGTGTGGCGAAAGAAGGGGCATGAAGAGAGGAAGTTGAAGAAAGAAAAAAGAAACTGTGGAGAGAGGGAATGAGGATTGTGGTTTATGAGGCTGATAACGTGATGGGCATTGACGGAAGGGAGGATTTTCTTGAGCGAGATATGTAGCGGCTTTGCTTCGCAGTTTTTGATTGCATTGGAGATAACTGACAGAATTGGATCTTCATGGAAAGGCGCTGTTGGTGGCGGAGAGTACCAGGTTGAGAAGTGGAACAAGGTTTTATGGGGAGGAGAAAATAAGCTCCTTTTCTGGAGTTTGAGGGTAGCCATGTGCTTCTCTGTTTTCTTCTAGTTCTTGGCGTGTTTATGTTAGTTGCTGCAACGCGTTGGGTTTGTGAATTGGAATATGCAAAAAAAATTGTAAAAATAAATTAATCCCCCAAAATTGTGAGGTTTGATAAATAATTAAATATTCGTAATAATAGTTTCTTTAACAAATCCATTTTAAATTAAAAATTAAGTGTATATTTAGATTGAGGGAATTTAAAAGTTTATAGAATTTATCATAACTCATAAAATCAAGAACCATGAACGAAATATTAACTTCATTTGGTAAAGAAAATAAATATATGAATTTATAATTTAAGTGATCATTTAATTATTAAATTAATAATTTAGTGATCAAATGCTTGTATTAAAATAAAAATGGTAAAGAGTACTTTTAGGCAATTGATATGAAGCAATTCCCATGAAGTTTCACTCATTTTGGTTGATGGGAGGTAATATATGTTTTTTTTCCTAAAGTTAAATTTAATTTATTTTTAATTTTTTTATTTAAATTAACTTAAAATTTTCAATTTAAACCTAATTTAACTCTAAATTTAAGAAAATTAAGAATTTGAACATCTTAATTTTTGAGCTTAAATCAAGAAATTAAAACATTTAGCCTAACAATTAAGAATTTAAAATTTTTATTTTTTATTTAAATTAAAAAAATAAGAAATTTAGTTTATAAATTTTAATTTTTGAACTTAATTAAATTTAAATGAAAATATCTGAATTAATTTGATAAAAAAATAAAAATTGGTTAAATTAACTTTTCCAACAAGTGCAAGGCCAAAATGTTTCAATTTTGCTCTTTTTTTTTACAGAAAGCTTATATCAGGCATCACATCACCTATAGCGAAATAATGTGGGATGCTGCCTTAGTAAGCCACTGAAATTCACCACACCAAGATCCACAATGACAATTGACAAGTAAAATTTCTCTCTCGCAATGCTGTTTCTGATTTCACATTGCCATTTCCTTGGATTTAGATGTATTCTTGATGAAGTCCGTTTTGAATTGATCAGCCATCAAAGGCTTCAAAATATGAGAAAGAACTATGAGCTTTGTAATGCATAACGAAGGTATGGTTTCTCTTGTTCTTCAAAAGAAAAATGACTGAACAAGTATAAAAGACAGTTTCTTATTAGGTAGAAATCATTGAAACAGTAATAAAAGGTTCTCATGATACTGCTGAAGTAGCAGGAAATTTGACAGAAGATCTCTATGATCATTTTCATTTTCTAATGATATGGTGAAAGATCTACAGCTTCTGGTGAAAATTAATTTTGCTTCATGTCTATGTAACAGTGAACATAGTAACATTTTCCAAAACATACTTGTGGACCTATCTGGACAGACTCTTTGAGACTCTTTTATCTAGCTATCAGATGGATTAATTGCAGTCAGTTTTACATACAGGGAGTTAAGTCCAAAACGGCAAGCCATCGCTTTGCCACTGCAACAACTTCACCTACTACCCTCTAACCCTCTCAGGCCTCGTCTGAATGAGAAAGCTTCCTTCTCAAAATCTCATTCTCCTTCCGCAGTTTCATAATCTTTGCCTTCAGCGTTTCAACAAGACGATTTGAAGCCAAATCTTGCTGCTGTTCAACCAGTTTTGTTTTGCTGATCACTACTGCAATTTAACAGAAAACGAAAAGTATGATTCTAGTGGAAAATTTAAAAATGTCTCTGTACATGTGCCTTAAATGTCCAGTAAGCTTGAATCAAAATATGTCATTTATGGCCACAAGAGCAAAAAATTTGCAGAGCCAGTTAAATACACGATGCACTAAGAGGACGACCTACTCACATTGCTTTTCTAAAACCTGTAGTTTCTTAGTCAACTCATTCTTCTCTTCCTGTTCAACCAAAAGACAGTCCCTCAAATCTTGAGCCTCGAGATGATCTGTCACATGATTTATGAACTTAAGCATGTTCTGATATAATAAATCTGATTAGAAAATCCAAGAATTCATTTCAAGTTCTGGACCTCACATTTTGACTCCACATCAAAATGGACTCTTTCCAACCTGATTGCTAGAGTTTGCATGTGACTTTTATGTGCCACTAAATCTTGGCTGAGTTGATTGATGGTTGCCTCACTCGTTGCCTTGTCAAGTAGTAAGCCTCTGATATAATATAGGTAATCACGCATAAAATAATTTAACATACATGGGAAACTATTTATACTACTGTAAAATCACCTGACTTGGTCTTCTAATCCTCCAACCTTAGTTGTGTAGTTTTGGTTAAGCAATTCAATACCCTTCCTATGTTCCTGCTTATAGTAATAGATACCCGAAAAATTATACAATGAAATGATGATATCATGTCAGCATTTTATATAGGATGTCAGAGTAATAAGAGATTGACAAGTATATAAATATAGTTGATAAAATTTAAAAAAAATTCTGCGCCCTTCTGATGGATGGGTCCATCAGTATCATCTGAATTTCAGATGAGATCAAGCACAGCTGAGCTCTAATTCCGCCTAAATAATTTGCGCTTAGTCGGTCTCAAGCCCGGATAAAGGAGAAGTGTTGCGGTATGTGATAAACAGCGTACAAATTTTGTCGCACTTTGTGAGTTGAGTTGAAAATTAAAAAAAAAAATAACTACCGGTAGTTATAATTTTTTGGGACCCACTATGTATATATGTTTATTCACTGTTAGTTTGTCATTACATGTAAGCTGCCCTACATGAAATAATATAATTTCTCTAGATACCCACATTTAAAGTGCAAAAGTGTATACACAGTTACTTGAAATTCAGATTCTTCAACAATAAATCAATCTAGGAACTTAATATGTCCCTTGAAATTACTCCAGTGTCTATAGGAAAATATCAAACTAGAAATAATAACTAACTATTTCACCACTTTATTGTAATGGAAAATAAAGTAAGAAATTAACTTACCTCTTCTTTTTTGAGATTCTCATCACTGAGTCGTTTCAACTCCTCCTTCAGGCTTTGACATTTGATCCGACACTCAAGCTGTATCTCATAAAATCAACGAAAATTGATCAACAGAACAAAGGAAAATCAGAATAGCAGTACCCAAGTTTACCTTGTGTAACGAAAATTGCACACCTGATCAGCTATATTATCTAAAGATTCTGTGTACAGTTTTGTCAGCCGCTCATTTTCTGCAATGTGAAAGCAAAAAGGGAAAGAAGATGAAAGAAAGAAATTAGAGATTATAAGAAGTTCCATTTAACAAAAAGAAGTAATGAAAAAGCAAAAGGCAACGAATACAGGTTGAGAAATTTAAAGATTGATAACCATGTTTCAAACTTCGGCAAGTGACTTCAAGAGCCTCTCTCTTCTTGACTTCTGCACTCCAATTTGATCTCAGCGATTGGATTTCCGTTATTCCACTCTTGAAATCCTGTGAAACCTTATTTTAGTTTAATTTTTCCCCTACGAAACTAATAGCGAAAACCCCCGTTTGGTCAACGAGAAAAATGAAGTCCGCTAATAGTTTGTTCAAAATTTAATCGAGTCGAATTTCTTAAAGTTATGAAACGCCATTCAACAGATTCCTTCGAAAGATTATGTCATATCTCTCTCCATCTCGGTTCTAATCGAATGACGTTAAACCTAAGCTTCTCAGTTTGTTTAAGAGACCAAAAAATAACGCTTCACTTTCTTTTCGCTTTCCCGTCATTTTTATCAGCAAACAAACAGCGAATGGAAAATTAGGCGAGAAATCACCTCGTATATCTGATCGAAACTAGAGAGAAGAGAATCAATTTCTTGGTCACTCGTTGCAGCCATTACACCAAGAATTTCTGGGTCGCTTTATTAAGAAACTGGGCAAATAATATATCCTTGGTCTTCTTCCTCTGTGGACGGGGATCGAACTCAGCGACAGGTCGTCTATTCATCTATGTAAGAACATGCCAACAGCTCGCTCGAATCACAGGACCCTAGACTGAACGTCTTGTCGTTTACCACCAACGACCATACCCTTGACAAATATAATGAAATAAAGAATGCAAGTTGCATGATCTATGATCTATGATAAAAAAGTAATAAATTTGAATAAAAAGTTCTCTCTCTTTAGGAGGAGAATTTTATCTTAAGTTATCCTAATTATTAGGATATCTCTTTTTATCAATTGATAATTATTTTCCATTTGCTTCTTGTCACGACTCGATTTATAGGCCTAATCGGCACTAAGACTTTATTAGTATGAGGCTCCTAAAACTTGTGATAAGTCTGATTATTTATAGTCTAACCCTAAAACTCATAAATATAGTCTATTTTCAAGAAATCAAACAGATAAAGTCCGATTATAAATTGAATTGTCTAATGTAGAGCCTTAACTCGCATGACTTGTAAACTAATAAAACAACAATATGGGAAGCTCAATTCACCCTCACAATCCTCAAAGTAGATAAATAATCAAATGGGAACTCAGCTCTCTCATCCAAAATGAATGAATATCTCAAGCATTTAAGCATATCCACATAAATAAGTTTACAACTTCAAAAACTTAGTTATTGCAACCCCATTTAAGAATAATACTCTATTGGTACATGCTGAGTTCTATAATTGAACAAAAGATAATAAAGTAAAACTAAACTTTTTTTTGTTAACCTGCAAAAAAAGAAAACATATTATTTTCAATAAATTCACCTGTCACCCGAGGAAAAATAGTTAAAAAGTAGTGAGCATTCGACTCATAAAGTAAGATATTGATTTTAAATATAATTTTTATAACTATCTAAACCTAATGCATTCCTATGTATGAAATACAACACACACACATAATTTCAAATAATTCAAACAATACTCACATAAAAAGATAATTTAGAGCATTCACACACTCGTGTGTCACATCAATATATATATATACATATGGGAGCTAATCTCCTATACAGCTCTCTTAATTCCAATACCTACCAGTAAGGTCAACTCAAGCCAGACATTCTCTTAATAATCTAAGTGTGGGGATCAGTGAGATCAACTCAAATACGTGCTCACCCCGACTTATCCACATATAAGGATCAACTCCCAGCGAGTCAAGTTCCAACCACGACTACCCGTTCTACCCATATCCATATCCACACCACAAGCACGTCAACATATACACAGAACTCTAAATTACTTTAAGGCGACATTCACAATAATTTCATCAATAAAATATGCAACACAAAAGCGTGTCTAGTATTTAACTCTCTCTCTCTCTCTCTCTCTCTCTCTCTCTCTCTATGTGTATATATATATATATGTGTGTGTGTGTGTGTGTGTGTGTGTGTGAATGCATGAGTAGGGGTGTGCAAATGGTCGGTTCGGTTCCGAACCGAATCGAATCGAACCGATAAATTTCAGTTCGATTCGGTTTTAAACCGATCAAACCGAAATTTATAAAATTTCATATTTTTAACATTAAATCTAAATAATAAAAACATAAAAACAAAAAAAATTAGAAATCAAAACTAAAAAATCTTTAGGTTCGGTTCAGTTTTCTTTGATTTCGGTTCGGTTCGATTCAATTTGATTCGATTTTTTTTATTTCCTATATATATTAATAATTTCGGTTCGGTTCAATTTTTTTGATTTTTTTATGAAAATAACCGAACCGAACCGATTAACCGAAATTATCAAAATTATAAACCGAACCGAACCGATTAAATTTTAAAACCGAACCGATTAAATCGAATTAATCGGTTCGGTTCGGTTTTTCGGTTTAAACCGAAAACTGCACACCCCTATGCATGAGCATGCTTTTAATATATTATAATAATATTGAAATTATAAATAAAATTAATATTTACTCACTGAATAACCGAAGATCAATGAGGCGGCTGGGCAGAGAAGAAATGTTGACTCGGATTATCTAAACAATTATATTCATGAATCTATCAATATTAAAATAAAACAATAATTTAAATAGTCAAATATATCATAAATTTATGCTGTAAATCTGGCAGAGTTTTCCCTGTACCTAGGACCTACTCAACCTGCAAAGTAACAAAAACAATACTTTTTAATCCAATGGCCTCAGGCTCACATCAAAACAATATCATACTGCTCCAAAACAATCAAAACTCATATAATTACACAATTCAGCTATTAAGTTTAAAATTAATATTTTATAAAAAGTATTCAAACTGACTCCAAAAATTCTATAATCATACCCTACAGTCCTTAACAATGCTATTTTACTATTGCAAAATGAATTATAATTTTATGACTACTCAATAATATTTTATGAATTTTATTCTAAACCTAACAGTTAGTAAAAAGGGTAAATTAGAGTTTGGGTTTACCTATGCGTTATAGGCATCTGAAATGGTGAGAAGTACTGTAATATTAATCCAATTCTGAAGTGGGTCTGGTAACCCACATGTCTGGCTCGAAAATGTAATCTCGATCGCCGGTGGAATTTCCTCAAAACGAGAATATTTACACGAAACCCACAACACTAGGAGTTAAAATATAATATTTATTTAATTAAATAGACTCATTTAAGACCCCAAAAATCACTAGCCTCTCAATGAGTGAAGCGTGCTGGTGGTCTCGAAATCTCAGTAGGGTTCACTTTTTGGGAAAAATCTAGCCGAAAAGTTGAAATGGATTAAAACTTTTCAGGCTCAATTCCCACAAATAGTCCAATAAAAATTAGTAAAATTAGTGTCTATAGAAAGTTCTCAAGGAGTAGAACATGAATGGAACTGGAACCTGTCCGATTGGTGGCCGAATTGATCGGAAATCAGCCAAGGAAGACGAAATGGTGCGTGAAGGAAGGAGGGACTTTTGGGCATTTTTTCGGTCAGCTGGAGGGGAGGTGACGGCAAGGGAGGGTTGGCTGGAGGGGCGTCAATGAGTGGAAGAGCAAGGGGGTGGGTCGGCCGGCGATGGGGGAGGTAGGAGAGAGAAAATGAAGAGAGAAGGAGGAAAGGTGGCGCACGCGGGGGAAGAGAAAGGAGAAAGAAAAAAGAAATGGAGCCGGTCCGATTCAATTAGATCGGTTCGATTCAGAATATCTAAAATTTAATTTTTATTCTGCTCTAAGACCTGAAAATTCTAAAAAATTATAAAAAAATTCAAAAAAATTTATGAAGTCCAAAAATATTTTTAAAATTACTATGTAGTCTTTAAAAAAATTTTTAAAAATCATCAAAATTAATTATCACAAAAAAATAAAAATCTGATTTTAAAAATTTAAATTAAATATTATAATATTTAATATATTAAAATAATTATTTAAAAATTTAGAAGGTTACACTTCTCTTATTTTTTGAAATAAGAGAAGATGTTGGTTTTGTTTCTCCAGCTTGATTTGAAACAGTTATTCCCCATTTGGGTGTATAAAGAGTTTTGGATTTTGTTATTTTCAGGTTTAAAGAAACTGTTGATAATGAATCGATAACTTGTGTTGGATGTAAGTGATTTGATTGGCGCAGTGCACTGAGAAGTCCGTCGGGTTGTATGTCATTGGCTAACTCATGAGGGACTGAACATCTCAATTCTCATTGTGTCATACCCACTTTGCTTTCCAGTGAACATCATTTAGCTAGTTTGTTTTATGGCTTTGGGATATGATAGATGATTTAATTCCGATTCCAGTGAACATCATTTAGCTAGTTTAGTTTATATAGCATATAATTGAATTTGAGATGTGTTTAAGATTGAAGTTTAATACTCATTATGAGTATAATTTTATATATTAAATATTTATTATTTGAATTTATTTATATAAATATTTAATAAAAAAAAATTATATATATATATATATTTTATGACAATATTTATAAATTTTATACTTTTTACTTCATATAAAAAAAAAGAAATATTTTATTAAATTATTTAATTTTTTAAAATATATTATTAATAAAAAAATATTTTTTATGTAAAATTTTAATTAAAATATATAAAATTAAATATATTTAATTATTTTTTAAGTAATAATAATTAAATTTAGAATAAATTTAATAATTAAAAATAAATTTTAATTAAATTTAAAATGAATTTAAATTTTAAAAATATTAATTAAATTTAAATAAAATAATTTTTATAAGTATCTCACTTATCCCCACCGTTAACTGTGTTATAAGACTGCGGCGATTTTATTTACTCTATACTTATTTTGCCCAATTGGCCTTAAAATGCAATTCTCATTGGCAATTAAGTAAAAAAAAAAAAAAAATTGTCCATGGGGCAGGTAAAGTCCCATCAATGGGGTCCCAAGATTTTGATTGCAATCATGACCAAGAGCACAGGTAGGCCCTTCTCCCCTTACATGATAATCTAGATAGCTACAAAAATCTCCAAAGAATATATTAATTTGTAATACAGATGATGCTATTGCTTCCTTCTAATCCGAACTTGTCCTATTCTTTTTTCCCACCTTCACTTAGTATTTGGAGACACGCCCTATATATATTCTCCTTCGATTTCAAATTTTAGCTTACCCATGGAATTGACAACCTATCTACTGGTCCTTTGTCTAGCCCCACCAAAGAGTAAAACCCCAAATGATACAACTCTGTGCCATTCTTGATTTAATTGTGTGTTTATGTATAATTGATGAAGAAAATCTCATAAATATAGATCAAAATAATAATAAACAAAGCATCATACAATAACAGAAATCAATGTAGTAATATTTCTTTGAAAATAATTCTTATAATTTTTTTTTGGAGAATTGTTATTAATCCTTGTCTTAGAATGTTATTCCAAAAGTTAAGAACATTTAGAAATTTTATAATTTTTTTATAAGTAAAAAATTATTGGTTTCGATATAGTACTTAATAATTAATTGTATTAAATATTTAGATTTTAGTTATTTTACATAAAATATTTTTTATATTTTTTTAGTGTTTGAGATACTCAGAAAATAAATCAACAAAAAATATTTATATATTTCCTTAGCCAAAGAGAAAACTAATTCATTTTCAAAGAAAATAATTTCCTCTTTTTAATAAATGAAATCATATTTTATTTTTTAAATTTTAATAATTTTATTAAAATATAAAAATATTTATACATATATAATATAAATACATATTATTAATTTAATATTATCATCAAACAACATAAAAATAAAAAATATTTTTTATAAAAAATATTTTCTACGTACAAATTATTCTCCGCAAATGAATGAATGAAGCTTTAGAGAAGATTTCAAATTTTCATAAGTTTCTTTTCTGAATTGTAATTATAGTTAATAAACTTCAAATCCTACATCCTTATAGTAAGATGATAAATATTACATATATATATATCGACTTCTTTTAAAAATATATATGAGATAAAATAAATTTATTCCTTCATAAAAATAGTGCAAAGTAGCAGTTATTGGATAGATTCATATTTTTCTCTTTCAAAATTACATTTATGTCTAACATACATCTATGAAGCTGCAAAGAAATTTCCATTAATACAGTTGGTGTATACGTAGTTGGCCATTTATTAACTAGTTCCAAAATTCACTGCGCATGGGCAGCTCGTGGCCTACAAACAGCTGTCTTGACTACTGGAGCATGCGTTGCCGCCATAGCCGGCGGCGGCCGACTCCGCACAAAAGCACTCGTATCCACATCCTCCCTTGTGCCACAAACAACTGCATACCTCAACCATAACCCTCTCAAGATATTCTTGTTGTTCTTCTTTATTGCACTTCTACTATTCTTCTGGCGAGCATCGCCATAGACATTATCTCTATCACAGAACATGTTACTAGACTCTATCAGACAATCAAGTCGCTTGGAAATGCTTTCAATCTCATAGGCGTCGAGAAGAGAATTACTATCTGTATGGACTGGAATAGCTTCGTTGGGTGATTGTGATGACTCTTCTATGGAACATTCTTCCACCACTTTCATGGCTTCGAGCTTGTATCTTGAGGGTCTATAAGCTTGGCGAGTTCTTGTGACAGCAAATTCGTTGATGGGCTTCCCTTCATTAGACCCTGAACCATGCTGGTACCATGCCCAAGCTGCAGCTTTTACAGTGGATAAATTGCCAGTGCCACTCCTAGGTTTCCTTTTGTCCATGAAAATGTTGAAGGGTGCAATGGAAGGCATAGGGAATTTGATAGGGAGATCTGGAATATGTGGAAAAATTAAGCTCCACGCTATAGTTACGTTGGCGCTTGTTTTAGTGATTTTAGGTGTGAAAGTTTATTGTTGAGGAAAGGTGTCTAAATCTCCACCCTATTGAGGTTTTTCTTTGTTTGGCTGCAATTTGGTGCCTTGCGTTGTCGGAATTGAATAAGATCATTGAATTGGAAATAACACATTGGTCCCACTGGAAGACTAGGGTTAGGTGGGAAGATGGGGTCGTAAGAAAGATTGGTTTGCTCTCGTGATCATCATGAACTTTCCATTTTCCATTGGTTTTGCAGGTTTTGAATCCAACTATCTAATCAAAATTGAAAAACAACTGTTACTGTAAGAATCAAATTGAATATATTTTACTAATTTGATGCGGTTTTAATTCTCAATAAAAAATTAAATTGTAATTAAATAAAAAAATCGATTCTATTCATAATTTTTTTATATAATATTTTAGATATATTATAAAATTTTAATAAAATTATATATTTTTATATGTAATTAAGATTATATATATATATATATAAACTTATTTATCATTAATTATATATATATATATATAATTTAATATTAATTTTTATTATTTTAATTTTAAATATATTAAATCATTTTATAGTCATTATTTGCATAATAAAATCACCTTTTAATCATATAATATACTTTTTAATTAAAAATTATATAATTGAAAAATGCATAAGATAGTAAAAATATAATTATTATTTATTAAGATATATGCTATGAAGTAACTTAAAATTAAGTTAGCTATTTTATTTTTAATTTAAAAGTTTTAATTATAATTTACAAAAATTTTTATAAATAATATCTACCATACTAAAATTAAATTTATTTTTAATACTTTTTATTATTGTGAATCAAAATTTAAACTAGTCAAAATTGTATATTTTCCAACAAAGTTATATGATTTTAATTTTAAGGAGTTTAATGAAAATATATAGAAAATTTGTATGTGATCCCTCTCTCTTCCCCTCTTATTGTTATGTATCTATTTCATTTCATGTATTATTGTTCTTTCCATATGCTACTTTTAAAATTCTTTCATAAATATTTTAAGCCTTTTTATATTATGACTATTTTATAAATAGATGAATGATTTGTTAAATTATAATATTTTTATTGATTTGTTTATAATTTAAAATGTTGAAATATTATATGACTTATAGTGGACATTTGATATTATCTTGTATTTTATGTGAGAATTGTTAATTTAATTTTATATTTTTATTGATTTTTTTTTATATTAGTATTGTTATTTTAATATTAATATTGTTATTTTCATTAATATTTTAGTGTTAGAAATATATAATTTTTTTATTTTTTAATAGAGAATATAATAATATTTCAATCTTGAGTGTATAAATCAAAATCAAAATTAGAACTGAAGCGAAATCAAAAGCATTAAAAATCAAATAAAAAATTAGATTTTGATTTTGATTTCAATTTTAATTTCAAAATTTGAAAAAATTAAATTTTTGTTATAATTTTGATTCTAATTATTGAAAAAAATGGAATCAAAACTATTGCACACACGCATCATTTGTCGACCGTCATTGCCATCAATTCTATTGATAAAAAATGGCATGGAGTTGTTTTTATATTTTAGATATAAGTTACGCACGCTACAAGAAAAATTCAGATTTGTGATGAAAAAATCTGTAATAAATCCGTCACAAATCCAATTTTGTGACGGATTTGTGACAGAAAAATTAACGTTACAATTTTACTTGTCACAAATTTTTAATGATATATAAGAAAATTTCATCACAAATTTGTAACGGAATTGTAACGGAACTTCAATCAAAATTTGTGACAGAACTCATTCGTCAGTCACAAAATGTTGGTGCGAATCCGTCACAAAATTAGGACTGATTAGTAACGATATGTCCGTCACAAAATATTGTCCGTTACAAATTGTTGACTTTTTTTTTTTTTATGGAAGGCGTTCTGTCACAAAATTGTAAGGGATCGGTCAGTCACAAATTTGTGACGAATTATAATTAGTCTCAAAATTAATTTTTTTATTTTTTTATTTTCTAATTTTTAATAATAAACAAATAATAGTGAATTAAAAATTATTATATTTATATAATTAGTAATAAGCATAAATAAATATAATAATAAAATTTACTATAATTAGTAAATAAAAATATCATATATTATATAAAAGCATAAAAGCAACCGTACAAGTAACAAGTTCAGTGAACAAATATATATAAAAAATATCAAGCTACAGATTCGTTGTGCTCTGATAATGGAGATCAGCAGAATTATTTGAAAGGCAGGATGATGACGCCATCTGCTTCATCATTCGCTTCATCTCCTCCTGCATAAAGCGAAGCTGCTCTTCACTCTGTTGCCTAAGGCACGATACCTTTTCCTCAATGCGTTGCTGAAGAATTCACTCTTGATTTTCCCTCATGCACATGATCTCCTCCTCAAACACTATAATGCGCTCTTCAGCAACATGATCTATCACCGTAGCTGTCCCGTGTGAAGTGGCAAAGCTGCTAAATGAGTCTAGGCACAAAGTTGAAGCATGAGAGCCCAAACCGTACACGCGCCACTTCTTCTCTCTACCTAAAACATTGCGCAACTTTTTGCATTAGATCTGCAGCTTTAACCATAAGCCCCTGTTCATCCTTGTTCTTTGCCAGTGTTATATATATATATATATATAACATTGTGAAGCCCATTAAAGTGCAGGTGATGAACATAAAAATGCAACAAAAAGAACCAATGAAACAAGCAAGCAAAAAGTAACCATGTACAAAACAAAAAGAATCAGTAAAAACTACTAGAGTAAATAGAAACTAACAAGCCAATGAAAGAAAGCAAGCAGAAAATTCAAAATTGAAACTAAATTGATAAGTCAATCCAGCAAGAAAATTTAAAATTTATCGAATCCTATTTTTCCATAATTTCTTCACACTGGATTGGGCAAAACAATACTGAGTTTAATCCTACTTAGCTTGGTCGTTAGTTATTAAAGCCAATACCGAGTAGAACAACATAAATGGAATATCTTGTCCCTGACAAAATGGATTGAAATTCATGATGAACATTCTCAAAGTCTCTAAAATTTTTTCCATGATTGCTTTTTCTATTATTTATTTTTTCCATATTGTTACTATTAACACCAACCTTTGGGTGACATCTAATTCCCAACATCATTGGGCCTCTAGAATTCTATTGTTGGTTTCCTAGGAACCATAGACGAGTTACTTAAATAGGAAAAGATGGAATAAGTTACAACAGATGTAGTTCTCAATACCTGGACAGGGCATGTAATACTAACAAAGGAGCTACTACATGAACTAAAAAATCTTAGCAGTTCTCAAATATGAAGCTATAAATTCTCTCCTTGTACTGCATGACTGATGCATTATAGCATAAATAAAGGATCAGTTTGGATATATTTGATACAGTACATGAACCCTATAATCTCTACAATTTCCCAATATTCTTGATAATAGAAACAGAAGTAACAAAAAATGAAAAATTTTCATATTAATCAACCAGCTTAGAAATCTACTAATAAGAAAATATGTTTGCAGAGAAAAGCATCAATGAGAGTTGAAAAAGAAAAAAATGCCAATAATTGCAGCAGCTCGATCTGTTTTGCCTAATGATGTGAATAAGGAATTATAATAGAGTCAAATTAGGCAACCGTGTTCAAATTCTGATTAGGAATTCAGAATCAATTTTATTGATAGAAATTCCCCATTGAAGAAACCTAGAATTGTGAGCAACAATGAGAAGGTTGGGATTAGCCTATTACTTCACCTATGAGCAATAATGAGGGATCAATTGAGATCAAACTAAACTAAAGATCAAGAAGCCTAGAACTCAACATAACAGCCAAATAAACTTTTTCTTCTAATTGGCTCCCACTCTATTCCAAACCTTTTATCATCTACTGCCAATTGCAATAATGAATCCTATTTAACATCAGGTGTATCAATTTTAGTCCATATAAGCTTTTAATTTCATGAAATATACTTTCTAATATCATTCCCTTTAGTTTTACTACTACTGTTTTGCTCCCAAGTAAAGTGTTACATGACATGCATATTTCAAAATCAGAACATCCTTAGAGCCGTATGATTTACCTTCCACGCTTGCTGCTGAGCTTGCAAGCGCGAAAGATTCTGATAGTAAAATTGGAACTGCAAAAGAAAGCATATTTCAAATTATAAAAATAAGCCATTCAAATGTGGAATATTAGGGAAAAAACAAAAGAGACAAACCTTCAGCTGTTCAATTGACAATTCATCCATACACTCAATCAAAAAGTCAACATTTCTCTCCATAAATGGATTGGTTGATAATTGTTAACAATCATAATCACACTAAAATAAGAAACCAGTGTAGAAGCCTAAAATAAAGAGAGAATTACATTTACTAAAATGTAGCTCATAAACAGTCAATATCTTACCTGGTTGATGGGTGAATCAACTTCTAGCTCAGTCGTAAAGGCACTGATAAGTGCAGGGTTTAAAACATTAATTTGTGTTGTAAAAAAGTAGCATATTTATCAAAAATGCAAATTGCAGCCTCTTTTTAGTTCATTATATAAAATGATAGTTAATGAAGTACACAAGGTGGAATCTCATTTTTAAACTGCCATTTTAAAGACTAATTAAAAAATCTGGAAAGATGTTGCACAAAAATAAATAACCAAGTTATTCCAAATTGGCTTGGGAAAACCTAAAAACCAAAAGATTCACTAATGCGCAGAGTTCAGGAAGGTTCTAAACACATCTTTTCCACAAAAACATATAAAGCACACAACTGATAAAGAAAACTAAACCAGGTGAATAATCTATGCCAATGATGATCATATATATAACATACTATAATAATAGTATAACAGCAAAACCAAACAAGTAGTAATAGTAATAAAAGCAGGCGAGTTTTCCTCTACAGCTCTTTTGGCGTGAACAAAAAAAAATTATATCTTGTTTCAGTCACAGCTCTCTGTGTTTTGCAATTGAATCCATAAATCATAAAGCTTTCTCTTTCTCCTTCTCCACTTCAGTTTGAGTCTTCTAGATCTGCTCTTGATCAACTCTTCTGAGTTTCATTTATGTCTAACAAACCATGACTTTTTAATCGAATATGAAATTAGAAATTAAAAACAAAAAATTATTTAGAGAGGGAAAGTGGAAAGATGGTGGAAATCACTATCAAAACATAGTAATCAAGCAGAAGTAAACTCAGATTCGAACTCAGAAGAAGAAGTGATCCTGCGAGACTGCTTAACCAGAAGAAAATTGAATTCATGGCTTCCTGCCCCACTTCAGTGAGGTGGATTAATTGGGTGAATGCTATAATCGGGGAAGAAGGAGAAACTTGGCATATTTTTAAAACAGGGAAAGGAGTCGTAGAAGACCAAATCAAGCAAGTAATTTGACATCGAAGTGAGGGAAAAATCAAACCACCAGATGGCCTAATCAATAGCCCTAATCAGAGAGAGAGAAGAGGAGAGGAGATTGAAAAAAATCTGGATTATTTTTTATTTAGTTGCTGAGAGGAAGAAAGAGAGAGAAAATAATTAAATTATTTAAATTATTATAATATAAATATAATAATAATTATATTATTTTAATTATTTTATTAAATTAAGTTATTTTCATCACTGTTGTAAATAAATTTTTTTAAAAATTAACTAATTATTCACATTTCATTAATTTTTCATTAATAAAATTTCACAATAAAATAATTTTATTTATTTATTATCTAATATTTTAATATATTTCTCATAAAAAGTTAACTCCATTTTTCATAAGAAAAATTAAGTTTAAATTACATGTTATAAGTCAAAATTTTACTTTGATATATCATAATTTTATATAATAATATAGTGTATTAATTATATTGAGAGCATATATTTATTATATAATAATTAAAATTTTTTTTAGAAATTATCGAATATTCGAAACTCACATCCAACTAATCTAGAGGGCTTAAACTCAATATCATTGATTAAGTGATTAAGAGGGAAGAGACCCTTTGCCATCCCATCTCATCTTTTTGGGGTTAAATAATTTAATTTTACCTTCCATATAAAATTAACTTCATTTGTATAGAAAAACAAATTGCAATCAAAATCCCAACAATGAAAATCAAATTGATAGGAAAATAAATTAAAAAAAAAAACAGTAATTGCAAGCGTGGCATAGAGTTTACCTTGATAAATTAGTTTATAAAATCATGTATATATTAAAGTGGAATTCATTTTATTATCAAATAAAATGATCTTAAATTAAATTTAAAAAAAATTAATTAATGCAAATTTCACTAAATAGTTAAATAGTTAAAAAATAATTAAAATGATAATAATAAAAAAAATAAAATAGCAAAAAAATATTTTGAAATTCATATGAACACTTAGGTGGTATAAATTAAAATAAATAAATAAAAATTTCAAAATTTTATTAATAAAATAAACAACTAAATAAAAGTTTAAATATGACTTGCATTTTTTAAATTCTAAAATTTTAATTAATTAAAAAAATGAAAAAATAAGAAACTGTTACAAAGTAAAATGATTACAATACTATAGGTAAAACAATGAATTACATTTTCCTATAAAATTGTTTCAAAATTATAATTAAATATTTTAAAGTAATTAAAATAAAAATAAAAACTAAAAAGAGAAAAATAAATTGAATTTTAATATATTTAGATCAAATTATGAAGTATATAATTATTTTTTATTTTTATTATTTATTAATAAATTATAAAAACTATAAAATTATATACTTTTTTATATTTATTTTGTAATTATTATGTTATTATGGATAACAAAAATTTATTATATTAAATTTGTGATGAAATATTTTATGCAGTTACAAATTTGTAAAGTATTAGGATATTTCATCACAAATTTATAATAAAAAATTATGTTCCGTCACAAATTTGTGACGAAAAGATATTACCATCAAAATATTATCACAAAATATATTATTCCATCGTAAATTTGTGATGAAAAATCTTATCCGTAAAAACGTCTACTATGAAATCTGTTAAAATTTCGTCTATAATTTGTGACAAAATATTTCCGTTCCAAAAATTTATTTTTCTTGTAATGGCAACTGGATGTCCTTATTATTATTATTATTATTATTATTATTATTATTATTATTCAAATAAAAGGAATTTATGTGCAGATTATATATATTAGTATGATTACAATAAGTGAATTTACTTTTCATTTACTAATTTTAAATATGTTTATGAATATATCAAAATTATATATGAATAATGGAAATTCTGTGCTAATGGGACAGTGACACTCCTTTTCTTCAGATATTTTAAAGAGAAAATATTCTTCTTTTTTTTTTTAAATCAAAGCTATCTATTGTTTGCTAAAAAAATATATCGATTGAATAGTTTTATTTGAATTAAATATTTAGTTTCATTATTTAAAAATAAAATACTTTCATTAAAAGTTCCAAACTTCAATAAAGTAAACGTAATTTGAGAATTTTTTTATCATTAATTATTTCAAAAAATAATATGACATGGCATAATAATGACTGATTATGAGACCATTAATTTGTCTAAAATAAAGCTGTAATACATAGTGAATAGAGTAACAGTGTCAAGTATTTGTGAAAATATAGCGCAAATGAATTATGATTTAAATAAAACATCATATAATTAATTGGGCCTACATGTCTTCGGGTTAAATGGAGCCCAAATATACAAAGAAACCCCTGATTAAAAAAATTATAAAGAGACCCGAAAAAGTGGAATTTACATTAGGAGCCGATTATCTAACCCGACCCGCATCTGCGCCAAGGTCGGTTCATGCCATACGGGTTGAGAATAATGGTCGGGTCGTTTTTCTTGCAAATTGACCTGACCCGATAAGAGCGTGGGCTGTGACGTTTAAGGTTAGCGGCGGTGACAAAAGCAAAAGCTCTGATAATTGCTATAGCCAAATTCTCATCGCCGAACCTTCTTCTTCGGGATCCTACTCAGTCATGGCTAACAACAGCGGCAACAGTGTGTACAAATATACCTTTTTATGTAGTATGGTAATTGGAATTTTCTTCTTTATAAGGTATTTATGAGTTTGATTTCCTGCAGCAGTGGCAAGATCATTCCTTCAGGTAGCCTCAACGGAGGAGGTAGCTCCTTCTCTTCGAGTTGTTCAGATCGAGGGACTGGTACTCTCTCTCTCTCTCTCTCTCTCTCTCTCTCTCTCTCTCTGTTTTTATTACCATCTGATCATCGAATAATAACTTAGTTTCAATGATGAACAGGTTATCTTGAAGATAATCAAACACTGCAAGGAGTTTTCTCCGGCTTTGGTCACTGGTCAGCTTCTTGGGTTGGATGTTGGTAGCGTTCTCGAAGTTACTAACTGTTTCCCTTTCCCGGTATGATGAATCTTATCTTCTTGTTCTTTTGGTTGATGTTAATTTCTTTTATCTTCATTTCTATCTTTGTTTTATGCAGATTCGGGAGGAGGATGAAGAGATTGAAGCCGATGGCGCCAATTACCAGCTTGAAATGATGAGATGCTTGAGGGAGGTTAATGTTGACAATAATACAGTTGGATGGTGAGTTTGATTTACTGAGTTCATGTTTGCCCATGGCATCCTTTTTTCATTAGTTGCAAAGGGTCTTGTTCATTAGTTGACAATAACACAGTTGCAACTGCATGAATGAATATCTGTCCATAAAGGAAAATCTAGGTCCAGTATGTGATTCATTGGTTTCTTTACCTCAATTTCAGGTACCAATCAACATTGTTAGGTTCTTTTCAAACTGTGGAATTGATTGAGACCTTTATGAACTACCAGGTATTGATTTTATTAATTTTTGCCTCCATAATGGCATGCATCAATTTTAACGTGCCTTCTGCATCTTTAATTTTGTCATTGTAATAAAATAGGAGATATGAAGCTAAAAAAGAAAAAAGCTGCATAGGTGCACTTTCTTTTGAGAATCTAGATGCTTGTCTCTTGATTGATTAGCATAGAAATCTGATTATTTTCTATCCGTTGCCTTCTGTGCTTCATAAGATTTAGCAAAGTCAGAATCCTGTTTAACATCATCATGTTTGCCTCGTGTGTTCTTTCCAAGATGAACAACCTTGACTTCCACCTTAATATTAATTTCTACTGTAGTTTATATGGGATCAATGCTTGTGGATATCAACCCATCGCCAACCCATAATAAATTATTAGAAGTTTCTTTTATCTCTTTCTCAAAATTCTTATTCATTCTTGCTGCCAAAGGTAGACTTAATGATTTCAGAGGAAGTATCAATTATCAGATATTTGACCAAATTAACATTTTGGCAAAGATGGACAAGCATTTGATTTTTAGGGAGCTGACTTTTATTCTGAATGCCTTTCAAGTTCATTTGTGTTTGATTTTGTTGTTCATGATTTTCACTTCCATATTTATTTGATTACCTTGCCAAAGGTGAATGCTTCTTTATTTTTCAACAATTATATATTGGTGATTGCAGGAAAATATTAGACGATGTGTATGTATCATTTATGATCCTTCAAGATCCAATCAGGGTGTCTTAGCTCTCAAGGCCTTGAAACTTTCAGATGCCTTCATGGAACTGTACCGCAGTAATAATTTTACTGGGGAGAAGTAAGGATTTTTTTCCTGTTGCTTATGTGTTTATGCAGCTTTGAACTATTCAAATGTAATCCCATTCTGACTTCTCTTTTGCTCCAATAGGTTGAGAGAGAGAAATTTGTCATGGGTTGATATTTTTGAGGAAATTCCTGTCAGCTTCTAAAACCATTCTTATTTTTTCTTTCTTCCTAGAATAATTTGTTACCTTTACTTCATTAATGATTGTTTAAACTGGAAGGAGGCTGCATGATTTGTATTTTAAATAAATATGCTATTTTTTATATCGCAGATCAAAGTTTCAAATTCTGCACTTATCAGTGCCTTTATGACTGAGCTAGAAGCTGATTCACCCATCACCCAGGTAAGTTATTGACTACTTGTGAGAGACATTTTAGTAAATTTAATTCCCTCTTTATTTTAACATTCTACACTGTTTTCTGTTTTTAGTGTGATTATGATCGTTTGCAATTATCGACTAATCCATTTATGGAGAGAAATGTTGAATTCTTGATTGAGTGCATGGATGAATTGTCAATGGAACAGCAGAAGGTTTGTTGTCCTTTTCCTAATATTCCAGGTTTGAATGGCCTGTTTTTATAATGTGAAATGTGCCTTCTTTTGCAGTTCCAATTTTACTATCGGAATCTTTCACGCCAGCAAGCTCAGCAACAAGCATGGCTTCAGAAGAGAAGGTAAAGCATGCTTAGTACAAGAACTTTTTGGTCCTAGGCAAGTTATGTCACACTTTATTTGGGAGCAAAACAGGAGAAGTAATAAAACTAAAAGGAATGTTACTATGAAGCATGTCATGAAATTAAAAGCTGACAAGGACCAAAACTGACATGACTGACATGGTAAATAGGTTTCATTAATTGGCAACAGATGATAAAAAGGTTTGGCTTTGAGTGGGTGCCAAGTAGAAGGAAAGGTATATTTGGCTGACTGTTAACTATCTTAGAAATGAGGCTTAGTTAAGTTGGGTTCTAGGTTTCTTCATCTGTAGTTTAGTTTGATCTCAATCGATCCCTCATTATTGCTCACAGGCGAAGTAATAGGCTGATGGTTTTGTTTGTACAACTGATTTTGAGTAAATTTAGAAGCATTATGTTTAGATTGTCCTATAGATAACTAAGGCTGACTTTAGGTGGCTAAAACTTGTAGCTATTTATAGGATTTCCTATGAAAGTAAAGAACCAAAGGTTCTAGGTTTCACCCTTAGTGCCTGTTTGTTATTTGTGTTGGTTTCACACTTGGTGCCTGTTTGTTATTTGTGTTATTGTTGTTTGAGGGCTAAAAAGTACTATTTTAAATGCCGTTGAAAAAGCTATTTAATAATTTTAGTATTCTAATGACAAACTTATCAAATTTAATTTTAAATCATTTTTAATACTTTTTAATTAATATATTTAAAAAAGTATTTTTCTCAACAACAGTTTCAATAGTAATACCAAAGAGGCCCTTAGAATACCATAGGCATCACACCTAAGTTTTCCAGCGCTTATTTCATGTGGCAACGATGGGTCTAATTTTTCTAATTCCAGTTCATTGTTGAACTTTCGAAAGGCCTAATTTACCTAATGGATACTATGATCAGCATCAGTTTAGTTTGGCTATAATCACTTGGCTTTGCCTGGCTAATTCTTTGGGTGGTATTGGTTTGGGAAGGGTTTTTATGCTCCTCCGTTGGGTTGATGTCAATAGATACATGGTTTATGTCTTTCCTAATCTTTGATCTTCTTTCCTTTGGTTGATAATGGCATGACAAGAAGGATGAGATTGAGGAGTCTTAACAATGACGGAGTCCTTTCCATACTCTCTTGTGGCCTGAACTTATCTCCTACTATTAGGGAAGGCACAAAGTGAGTTATGCAATCTGTGGTCAATACTAGTTGAACTTATACAGAGTCTTCTCTAGAAACCTCACAAAAGCTTTTTTATTTAGTTGAGGTATAAGCATGGTCAAAGCTTTTCTTTGGTGGTAAAAAAGACTGTTGAAACCTGGTGAAGGTTGAGAAGCATAATTAGATGTGCATGGAGGCGAGATCACATCTCCAACTAGCTTGCCAGATAGCTCCTTTTGAACTGTTTCAGTTGCCTTGAAAAGTTTTGAATCGTGGAATAACAGTCTTTAACTGAATTATTATTCTCTTCCCAGTTCTGCCTCTTGATGCTAGTGTTATTTCTTTTATTATTAATCGGTTTATTATATTTTCATAGTTGTCTTTAATGGGTTCTATAATGTGTGTAGGTCAGAGAACATGGCACGTAAAGCTGCAGGAGAAGATCCTTTGCCTGAGGAGGATCCTTCAAATCCCATTTTTAAGCCAATCCCTGAGCCATCACGGTTGGATAGCTTCCTCATCACCAATCAAATTGCAAACTTTTGCAACCAAATTAACGGGTATGTTGTGGATTTTAGAGGCTGGCTGCAATTGTATCCCTTAATTTCATGCCTTCTCTTCACAAGGTAGATGATTTTGTCAAACTTTGGGTTATTGCACCCACTCTTCTTGCCACCATCATGGAAGCTTTTACATAATATATTTTGACTATTATTTGGGAAAGCTGTTCTATCTTCTTGTTTCACTATGCCCCTTGTTAGGCTTGTACATATTTTACTGTAAAATAAACAACCTAATTTGTAATTATTGTGCAAAGTGTAACTTGTTCAAGTTTCTATGCTTGTGTGTGAAAGCCCTGTTGCCCTTACCAATCTTTAGATGTGAGTGGGACAAAATAAGGCGTCATATATTTTGCTCCATGTTGTTTTTGTTAGGCGACTTTTCCGAGTCTTGCATTTCTAGGAGATTCACTTATAGCTAATTGCAGCCTTGATAATCTCTAAAAAATTAAAAAATGTGCTTGAGTTGATAGGATTTGTAATTATCATCTTGACCACGTTGAAAACCAGAAATATAAAATAAATGTGATGGATTTTCTCAGTGGATTTTTGTGCTAGTAAAATATGTTTTTTGTGTAATCGCTATTGGTAAATAATAGTTGTCCAATATCTCTGATTGGAAGGAGGTAATATCTGTATGGGCTTGCAAATTTTTGCGTTTAGTGAATAGTTATTTTGTTTATTCTTTTGATGCACGTAAATTCTATGAAAAAACACTGATTTGAATAAATTGTGAAATGCTAAGGAATTTAAATTTCTGCTATCTGTAGTTACCTTTGTCTATTATTTATTCATCTTCATTGTCTCATTATGTGTTTCCACCATAACTTTGCAGGGTTTCTGGACAGAGCTTCAACCGATTGTATTTGATGAAGGCTTTGCAAGATAGTTGATGTTATCTTAGCTGGTAAGTGTTTACTCTTTGGAAGAGGATGCCTTTCCTGTTTGAAAATGAAAAATTTTGGAGCGAGAAAGCCATGCTCGGATTGTTATCAACCATTTTGAAAGCGACTGTAGAATGATAGCTTAGTATTGTTTTTGCTTTTAGTAGTCAATTAAATTTGTTGATCTATATAATTATGCTATTCTGGAGTTTTAAAAAGCAAATTCAAATTTGTTTTAGAGGGGTTGAAGATTATGTCAAACTAAAGGGCAAATGCTCCTCTACTTAAGCCGAATGTGTAATTAATTTTATTTGAAGCACTTTCTTTTTTTTATTAAAAAAAATTAACCCTTTTGAGAATAAATAATATCTAAAGCGCTGATTATATAAAAATATGATTGTTATTTTATTATTAATATAAAACAGAGCTTCTCCTGCACACCCTAACCCTTATCTACAATGAGATTTTGACTTGGGGGGAATTGAGATACGAGAAATTACATAAATACAGGTTACTTAAAAAAAAAAAATTCATTCGTCGATAGGCACCTTCACTTTTATAAGTGTATTGCCTGAACCATTAGTCAAGAAATTTCAGCTTCGACTCGCTTGATTTCATCATTCAGCTATTGCAAGTTAACTTTTCCCAAGCTTGAAAGACGCTTAAAGTATGAAAGATATTCACTCTGTACTTCAGCATTTTAATTCAGAGTTCAAATTTTTAGTTTTTTTTTTTTTTTATAAAAATAAAAGGACTTAGTGTAAAAAAAAAAAAATTTAATATAGTAATATCTAGTTAATATCAAGTATTTTTAATATCAACATAATAATAGCTAATTAATATTAAATATCTTTTTTGTTAATGTAAAACAAAAAAATATCCTCTACAAGTTTTCATGCATTAGTAACTTTGCATGATAGTTTTATTGTCAATTTTATTAAAAATATAATCATTAAAATGTGATTAAGTAATTGAATATTTAGCATAAAATGACAATGTAGTTGCAACAGTTAGTGCTAGAGTAAGTTATGAACTTGTAAACTAATTGATATGAAATATATTTATTTGTCTTTACTGTTTTTCAATAAGATCATCGATTCTATATGGTCACGGTTCTGTGATGACTAATCACAGACTAATTTGTGCCTTTTTCTTCTTTTTAGGGTTTTCTTTTAAGGAATTAAAGAATTGATATTGAAGATTGAAATTTTAACTTAATTAATTTATAAATTGATAGTCGATGAAATTCAAACTCTTTGTTTAATGGGAGCACACTGACTAAATTTTAACCAATTAGATCAACTCTCATCAGCAATCATATTTTAATATTTTGATTATTTAGTTAATTTGGAAATGAATTGACTGTTTGAAGTTGAAGTCGAAACGAATCCAGTGCGACTCTTCGTTTCGACTTCAACTCTAAGTTATAGTTTCACCACTGATTGAAATGGTTGAAGATGAACAAAGCAACCAGCGGAAACAGCATAACAAAAAATGCAAAACCTTAGAAAATACACAAAAATCTGCCCAATAATAATGTTACTGATATTACAGCGTTTTATATTATTCAACACAACACAAATATGCAAGGAAGCAATTACCCAATCTTGCTACACCTCCCATACAAGGGCAAACTGGTGAGACAGCAGGAAAATGAGGAAACAATGAGCTTGCTTATACCAAGTTAAAACCAAATGGAGGAGAAGTTCCCGCTGAAACACAGTTCTTGCTGCATTTGCTTATGGTTTCCACAGGATTGTGGTTTCTGCAATCATGGAAGTCACAACATATGGATCCATGTTTGATGCAGGCCTCCTGTCCTCAAAATATCCTTTTCCTTGCTTCTCTGTGTCTCGGCCAACACGAATTGAGGCTCCACGGTTAGCAACACCCTGCCAAAAGAGTAAAATGTAAGCAATCTCTTTTAAGGCATACAATCAAATGAGGAAAACGTGAACCTGCAACAACAACGACAAACATATTTTTATGTTTTATACCCATAAGAAAGTGTTGATGTCAGCTGTTTCGTGTCGTCCAGTTAGCCTGCGTTCATTCCCTTCCCCATATGCAGCAATGTGTTCTTTGTGCCTCAGCCCCAACTTCTCAATTGCTTTCTTGATGACCTCATAGCCTCCATCACTCCTCATTGACTTTGTACTACAAGCATTGTAAAAGACAACCCAAATAATGGAAAATCAACAGAAATAGATCAAGATAAAAGTTATACACAATGATATAGCTCACCTATAGTTTGTGTGAGCTCCAGCACCATTCCAATCTCCCTGTGTTACAAGAACCGAATTCCCATTACAAATGTTGACATGAAAATACAAATTCCCTTGAACAGCAAAAGGGAAAGAGTTTGACCTGAATTGGCTTGGGATCAAAAGAAAGGACAACTCCGGCAATCTCCGTAATCCTCTGTTGAAATAGGTACTTAAGTGAACAATACAACAATTGGAATAATACTCTTATTTTTCTGTAATCATATAGGCGATATTACCTCTAAAATGTAGCGAGCAACCCACAATTCATCTCCAGCAGAGATACCAACTGCAGGTCCGACTTGAAATTCCCACTGCATAAACACGGAAAATAATTCAGAATCAGAGACTAGTTGAATTTAAAACAGGAGAAAAGGAAGCTTTTATTATATCTTTAATACCTGGCCTGGCATCACTTCTCCATTGATACCACTAATGTTGATGCCAGCATATAGGCAAGCCTTGTAGTGTGAGTCAACAACGTCTCGCCCAAAGGACTTATCAGCACCAATACTACAGTAGTATGGTCCCTGTTACAGTCAACAAATGATTACAACCACAATTGCAAATCAAAACAAATTGCCAATAAACATCTATAGATGGAAGCAGACAAAAGCACAGGCAAACACGTGTAATAGGGTGGAGCACCAAACTTTGAATGGGAGTCAAGAATGAGAAACCTAGAGATATTTTCACTAGCACAGACAGTCCAAAACAATCTGTTGTAGTGACAAAAGAGAAGGACTCAAAATTTCAAAGGATTAGAAACTAGGAGTTCGATTACCTGAGGGCCAGGGTAACCACCAACGGGCCATCCAATAGGCCATTTAACATCTTTCTGCAACAAGGTGTATTCTTGCTCAATGCCGTACCTGTTTTTTCCAAAATCAAGTAACAACATAATTCAAAACAAAAAAATTCTCAACAAAAGCATAATTACAGTAACTTACCAAGGCTCTTCAGCAACAACTTCAGGTTGGCTGAAGATCTTAGCAGCAGCATGTCTCTTGTTTGTTGGAATTGGCTCACCAGCTGGGGTGTAAGCATCACACATCACCTAATTAATTAAATCAATTAGAAATTGACACGATTGAGCCAAAAAAAAAAAAAAAACCCAATTTCAGTAATACATTTATAGCGACAGAGTAGAAACTCACGAGGATGTTGTTGCCCCTCCTAAATGGATCCCTGAAAATAGCTTGAGGACTATTTCATTACATCAAAGCCAAATCAGTATTAGGAGTAGATAAAAGGTTAAAAAAGACAAGAATTAAGAACAAATCCTTACTATAGAATGACTTCGCTGTCTTCTCCAGGAGCCTGCCCTGTGCTGGAACCATCATAGTTCCACTTGGGGAGCTTTGAAGGATCACTAACTGGACCAGAAAGAGTCTATACACAAAAAAATAATAATAATAATAAAATAAATTTAACAACAACAAAAGCATTGCTTTTCTTTTCAAAATTGTTCTCCTTTTTGTCCTCTTTCAAAAGAACAAACATTGTTAATCTTTATACCCTTGCTTTACTCCGCATGTCCATGCCGGATCCACCAATCCTGTAAAAATAAAGAGAGATGTAGTTTAAAGAGAAATATAGGCCAATTGGATAGTTGCAAAGCAGGGTAAGTGCAAAAATCCATAGGAAACACCAACAAAGATAGTACTGATTAATAAAACCTTAAAGAGAAATAGCACCGATATTTTTGAAAACAAAGACAAAGAAAAACTTAACAAACATCCAATTCATCCACCATGGACATATGAAGAACAACAGGGAATGCTCTGTTTTTTAGCCAAAACTTTAAAAAAAAAAAAAAAATCAAATATTTTTTAGCCTTGATGAGTTATAACAAGTATAGCCTTAAAGATTCTTTTCACAATAACCATCTTAAAGAAGAACATAAAGAGGGGGGAAAAAAAAAGAAAAAAAAAACTAAGATCTTTTATAACAAGAAGAACTGCAACAACCCACTAGTACAGTAGTTCAATGAACAGGAAAAAATAAGAACAAAAATCTGACACAGTTAAAAACCAAAAAAAAAAAATCCAAATCCCAAAAAACCAAATCAAATGACATTTTTTGTGCCTGAACAGAAACAGCAATCCCAGAACGCCAATGATAGAATGGATCACAAGAAATAAAGCACGCGCATTAGCACAAACACATAGTTAATCGCATTGGCATGTATATGAATACGTAAAAGTGTATCTAGTGCAAGTAGAGTCTACAAACACAGAAAAGACGCACCATATGTACTCGGCGATTATCTTGTCGGTGGTGTCCGAGAGGTTAAGGTTGATGAGATCTGAAAGAAGCGACATATCCACACAGGAACAATTGACAACTCTTCTCTTCTTGTTCTCTTCTTCCTCCTTCCTATCTGTGTGGGTGTGCGAACTTGGCAGAGACAAGTCTATAAAGAATAGAGAGATGTGGGCAGAGGGAGGCTTAGGTTAGCTTTTATCGGCGGGTTACAGTGTTGAAAATGTAAAGAATGCTAAATTTTTATTTATTTTTTTTTTTTTATGGGATTGGAGACTCGTATAATATGTAATTTTTTAAATTACATAATAATAATTTATTTTTAAAAAAATTATATATTCAAATAAATATTATATTATAATAATTATTCTTATTATATTTTATATAAGGAATTTGTTTTTGTGTTTTAAATTTGTATTTTATTTCACTTAATAAAAACTTTATTGTTTATTTTTAAAAAAAAATAAATATTAATAATTATATTCCTTACTTTAGTAAAAAGGAAAAATAATTAAAGAGTTTTTTTTAAATTAATTAATTAAAAAATAATTATTATATACATATGAGACATTAAAAAAATTATATTGCTTTAAATATATATTTTCCTTATATATTTAGGAAAAGAGTTTATGTACTAAATAATCTCTTTCTCACTAAAAAGGTAGCGGGTTTTAGATTCTGGTTTATCTATTGATCTGCTTGTATATGGAATCTGATTGGAGGGTCTACATTGCTTTTACCGGGTAACTGACTTACCGGTCTTCTTCTTTTTTTTTTTTTTCTTTTTTTTTTTTTACAGCTGCATTGCTTTCTTTGATTAGTAATTACGTTAGAATGTCTTACCAATCAATCTCCTTCAAATTTAACGATTCTACTTTTCCACAAATTCCCAATCGACTTGTCAAATAATTCGATGGGATTCTTCCCCGCAATTTGGCAAAGAATTTATATATATATACTTAAATATAAAAAAAAATAAATTTATATATATTTGAATATATTTAATAACTTTTACAAACTCCTCATTTGTATAATATATGTACTAAAAAAAAAAACTTGCGTTAATAAACTCTTTATTAAAAAAATTGATAATTTTAATTTAATAATAATTAATTTTCTTTCAAATTTTAAAATTTCGAGCAGTTGAAATCAAATAAAATAAAATTTTTTTATTACTTCTAATGAATTAACAATCTTATGCTCAAAAATCATAGTATTTTAGTTGGAGCCCCGTAAAAATAATATTTATTTTTTATATATAAACCAATATTAAGAATTTGGAATGATGCAGTCATTGGGCAAGTCGTTCTATCCAATCTCAAATTATAAGGATGAGCATTTGGTTGTTTCTGATTGTTTGGTTTGAAATTTAGTGATTTTAAAAGTATTAAATGGAAAATTGAACTAAATTTGTAATTAAATTAAATCAAAATAAATTAGTTATGAATAGCTTTGTTCCGATTAAGAGGGTCAATAATCTCAAAGTAAATAACATTAAAAAATAAAAATAATTTATTTAATTTGATTTAATTGAATTTAATTTATTATTTTTTAATTAAAAATTTATTATGATACTTTTAAAATAATAATTATAACTTTGAAAATAATAATTATAAAGTAAGCATATAAATATATGAAGGTTTTTTTTTTTTATGAAAGCCCAACTAACTAACTTAACCAGAAAATTATTCTCCTTTACTCGTATATCTCTAAATAAAAATTTTCAATTGTCTATATTTATATTTTTTTCCTTTTAAAGAGTATTTGACTTAATTTATAAAAATTAGCTTATAACCATTAAGTACTTTAAACTAAGTTAATTAAAATTTATAAGCATTTAAAATTTTAAACAGTTACATATTTAATTATAACTAACTGATAATTAATTAATGTGTATAATAAAAAATAACTTATAAAACACATTTATAAACTCAATTTATAAGTTCATAAGTTGTTATAAATAAATACGTCAATATATTTTTAGAGCTTATAAATTAAAATAAATATATTTTAATTAAATTAACAAATTAAAATTTTAAAAATTAAAAAAAAACTCAATTCAGTTAAATTTAATTTTTCAGTTAGATTTAATTATTCAGTCAAAATAGAGAAACGATAATCCTTGTTTTAAAGCATCGCGATTAAACCCCCAAACCAACCGAAATGGCCATAATCTATATATCGCCATTGATAAAAAGAAAATTTTAAAAATTTTTTAAGATGCTGTTAAAAAAATTTTATTAAATTATTTTGCAATTTGTTATAATTAAAAGATATTAAAATTACTTTTAAATATTTATCATAAATATAGTTTAAAAATATTTTCTTAATAATAATTTTAATAATAATATTAAAAAACCTATGCGCATTGAAGATGACTGTTACAAACTAAAACGTATGCAGAGAACTAAGCTTAGAGAATTTCCTTTGGAAAAAAAGAACAAAGCTTAGAAACGTGGCAATAGGGATTGTAATAGATCAAATTTTTATAAGAATTTGATCTGATCGGATGAATTTAAATAATATATAATTAAATTTTAATTTAAAAATAATATCTATGATAAATTTAAATTCATATTTTACATGATATCTATTATTTAAATTCGTTTATATAAATATTTAGTTAAATTTAAAATATATATTTTTGATAATAACATTTATAAAATTTATATTTTATTTTAAATAAAATAAAATTTAAATATTTTATAAAATTATTAAATTTTAAAATATAAATTATTAATAAAAAATAAATTTTTATATAAATTTTAAATTAAAATATAAAATTAAATATGTTTAAATTTTAAAAATATTAAATAAATTCGGGTTCAGGTAAATTAAATTTCAGAGATATTTTACTCATCTGTCATCCCTACGTGACTACACTCTCTTAAATTGCCAGGTGTCCATTTATATCAATAGGTCCTCATGTATATAGGAAGCAAATTATAAACCTCCCTATAAAAGCCTTAAACCATTTAAAGTTAAAATGCATCCACTAATTTTTCATTATCATTATCATTAATTAAGAATAAGCTAATTAGAAACTAAAATATAAAGACTCAAGCGTAATACTTATCAACTGAATAATATACCTATAA
This sequence comes from Hevea brasiliensis, assembly GCF_030052815.1. Lineage (NCBI taxonomy): Eukaryota > Viridiplantae > Streptophyta > Magnoliopsida > Malpighiales > Euphorbiaceae > Hevea > Hevea brasiliensis. Next base: position 61,289,026 of record NC_079508.1, read on the forward strand.
TTATTGTAATAAATTATACTATGTTTGATTACATTCACTTTAAAATTTACTACCTTAAACATTAAAGTGTAAGCACAGCTAAAATCATTCTCACAACTATTTGTATCGCAAACTCAATAGTTGGCATCTGGAGACATAATCATCAAGTATAATTTCTGATGTATAATTATTAAAAAATAAAACTTATTCTCATTATAAAATTTCCAAAAGTGGCTGTCCTTTTTTTTTTAAATAAATCTTTCATCGACATGGCAATGAAATAAAGGCAACTAGTGAATGGTGGAGATGATAAATTGTGAAAAGCTAGTATCCTGTTACTGAAGATAATGGCAGGATGTGAAAAGGCAATGGCGTTTCATATACAGCGATAAAGGGGGCTGTGGAAATATTGTCTAACAATACTCCTGCGTCTGCCCTTTAAAAGAAAAAAAAAAAAAAAAAAAAAAAGGCGTAACTTTATGAGATAGCGGAATTACCACGTGTAATCCTTAATACCTTATGCTATCATGGCATTTCGATCTTTCACGCCTAAAAGTCATGGTACAGGCTTTGACCCATCCACTGCCTCTCATTAAGTTATCATATTTTGAATTTTTAGTTCTTTTAATTTTAAATTATATTTTAATATTATATTAAGTTATTTCTATTATTATAATTTTTTATATTTTCCTTAATGAATTGAACATTGACTTGGCTGATTCAAATGAAGGTGGATTTCTACATTTGTTGAAGATAAAAATTATTTTTATTAATCGTTTCTAAATTTCTGAATTTTGTTATATTTTTATTATTTAATTTTAATTTATTATAATAAAATTAGTTAAATTTAATTGAGTTTTTAAAAAGTCACTTCACGGGGTTTAATCAATTTTCTGATTACTATATATGTAATATTTATTTACTTCTTTTTCAACTTAAAATTTATTTCAATTTCATTCTTTAATTTTAATTTATTAAAATGAAATTATTCAAATTTAATTTAAATTATAAATAATGAAGTCACTGAAATAATAATCAAATTGAATATTTTATTGTAATCAATTAAATTAGATATATGAAATTAAATTATCATTATATATATATATATATATATATATATATATATTAGAATGACTTTTTCAAAGGTCAAATTTAAATTGATTGATTTTTTTTTCTGAAGATAAACATTTAATTTTAATTTAAATATTATTATAAAAATTAGTTAATTGTTTTAAAAATTTTACAATAAAGATATATAAATAAATTTAATGCTAAATAATTTAAATAGTGATATAAACTGTATTAAACCTACTACCTGGTTAGCCGGTGAAAGTGAAACTGGCGTGCTTTTGTACGGTGAATGACGTGGGGCCTGGTTTTTTAATGACTTGTTTGTAATGTATCTAATGATAAGCATGCTTGATTCATGGTTTCCAAATGAATTATGAATGCCGTGAACATGGGATCAAAGGCACCAAATATCCAATCATAGCTTTAACCCATTACTTTTAGCAATCTAGCTTAATTTATATAATCTTTTCTACTTTTTCAGAAATATATATATATATATATATATATATATATATATATATATATATAGTATTTTCTTTTCTGCGTTTGTGCACTTATTTCAATTGAATTAACTTTTTGGTTCTTTTTCTAAATTATTTATGGGAATTATTGAACTACTATTTTGAAAGATAAATAAATGAAGGAAATATCCTGCAAATTCCCAAAAGCTTTTAATTATTATAGAGGCTTTTAGTTTTTTTGTTCGTCACGTTTTTCCCAGTTGATAGAAGATGATTCCTTCAAGCAATGGAGCCCAGCTTTTTCATTCTTTCATTCTTGCACTACTAAGGCACCTTTTAATAGTAGTTTTAAAATTCGATCCACCATTAAATCGATATTATTATTTGGTTTTAAAATTATAATTTTTTAAAAAAAAATTTTTATAAGAGATTAAGAGTATAAATTCGAATCGTGTCTAACATCTGTTACATTAGTATTATATTTATAATCACAAACCAAATCTAACTAGATATTATTAATTTTAATTTAATTGTTAAAAAATTTAAATATTTGAGTTTTTTTATTTTTTATTTTTTATTTTTTGATATTGTTGTTTTAAATGTTTAAATTAAAATTAAAAAATAACTAATTTTAGATTTAGAAAACTAATCAAATTTACTTGCAAATCGCTTCTCATGTTGTAGATTTTTTTTTAGAACCACATTTTATTTTAACTGATTAAGATTTATATTTTAATTTTTTTAATTAATTCGATTGAGAACCAAATCTATTGATTATTCACTTCAATGAACACATGCATGTATTTTTTTTTTATTTAATTTTCATTATTTATTCATCTTTATGGTAAACTCTTTTGGTAAATAAAACTATATCACCAATTACGAATATACATGATTTTAAATTTTAAAATTGAATTGATAATAATTGTATGAAATAAAATTTGTTTGGGTGTTTTAGTTCAATTTTTATATTTTATCAAAAATCAGTAAAAATCATATTATATCAAGGTCATATCAAATTAAAACAAAATATTCGAGAATCAAATCAAATAGAATTAAAATATTTAAAAATAAAAACAAAATCATATTAAAATTTTAATTTAAATCCGGTTGCGCACAACCTACCACCAACAACCAAAGCACACACCAATAACGTAATTAATAATTATTTCATATTTTTCATGTGTAACTAAGTCTCTAAATTATTCTTCCTTAAAAAAAGAAAGTCTCTAAATAAAGTTCACCAATCAAAAAAAGTCTCTAAATAAAAATAAAAGAGTTATTATCATTAAATTATTAATTAAATCAAGTATCTAAATTACATGTTCAGATCCTATTATTTCATTTTATTTTAAAAATATTATTGTATAGATACTAATGAAAAAGGAAATCAATGAATTTTAATTCAATTATGAACCTTTTAAATTTAAATAGTCATGAAGAGTTGAAATCCTATTATTTTATTTTCTTTATAAAATAATATTATTGTAATATATATATAAAGTAAAAATACTAATATTTTTATTTGTCTATATGAAATATTGAGTGTCCAAATTTCTTTTTCTCGATGAAGCACCATATACGTTTTGAAATTTGGAATAACGCAAATGCTGACATTTTGGCATAACCAGAGACTGCAGACTTTTTGCAACAACTTGAGCCACTTGTTCCTTGACGTTCAAAAAATGCTTAATTTGACAATGCAAAATTTCTACATAGATTGCAATGTCTGTTCACATGCACCAATCTCCAATTTACTTAATATTTTATTAACTAAAATAACAACATACCCTAGCCTTTCTATGCTAATGTGGTAGGTGAGGTAAGCACAACTACGCTCACTAATTGATTCTCTTTTCTTTTTTTTCTTTTTTTAAGAAAAATAATAATTAATTCTTTAATAAAGGAGCTTAGCACTTCTAACAAGTCCATCGTCCCATGGTGAATATTCCAGGTTATCAAAACTCAATATGTCATTAGTCACTTCAGTTGTAGAATCGGTGGTAACATCTTTTTTCAATTAATGTATTCTTATTGTCTAAGCAACATGTTTATTATAGAAAAAGCACAAAATCTTTTATTATTGGACATGCAAATGTTGTTAAATTTGAGTCAATTTGATCCATTGAACTAATGAATTGACTTTTAAATTCATCTAAATTTGTAATTGAATTAGATTTAAAAAATGACAATGTGTGATCAAGTCGATACGATGATACGATGATTGAACCGGTGTGATTTAGTTGATTCAATTATTCAATAATTTTTTTTTATTTTAGTATTAGTTTAAAGAATTAAACTCAAAAATTTATAAAAAAAAAATTAAAATGAAAATTAATTGAGCTAACCAAATAGTATATATTTTTTATTTTAATATATTTATTTTTAACATATACTTAATATTTTATAAATATTAAAAAGAAAATTATATATTTATAGAAATTTTATACATGATATTACTTAAATAATTTTATACAAAATTAAAATTTATTAAATAAAACTTAATAAATGTTAAAATTTTATTTTAAATAATTAAATTTTAATTAATTATATTTATTTATTTATATTAATAGATATTACATTTAATTAATTTCTAATTAATTTATATATATTTAATTAAAATTTAATGATATATTGATTAAACCATTGACCATTAATTGAATCATTTATTCACTCACTTGATCCTTTCGTCAGATAACTAACACTAATAATTTGACATGAAAATATAAAATCATATTCAAAAGAGTAAAAAGGGAAAAAAATCCAGAGGGAGAACTCCAATATCCACTATTTACGATATATAATTAAATAATTTTGTTCTCCATGTGAAATAGTCAATAACCTGTTGGCTATTAACATTCAAGCTTATAATAATAATAATAATAATAATAATAATAATTACTCTTAATTGAGGTTGACTATATGAATATTTTTTTTTATTATTTAGTTCTTTTAAATATTAAATTTATGTTAATATTTAAAATTTATAAACAAATTTTAATTACTTTTCTTTATATTATTTTAGATATTCTCCTTTTTATTATCACTTATTCTCTTACTAACTTATTACATTCAAACTAAAATATTTAATTTTCTATATTTAGCTAGCATTAAGCTTACATTAAATTTAATTTTTATCAAAATATAAACTGTATAATTTTTAATGGATTCTTAGAGGGGATGAGGTGGTATTAATTGTTTAACTAGCATTATTAATTCAACAAATCTAACCGTTGACGTCTCCATCAAAACATGAGATTTTTTTTGTATTATTATTATTATTTATTTATTTATTTTTTTCTGTTGAGGACCTACGATAATTCTATTAGTGTAGGCTAATGAGTTGGGCGTGGGTGGAAAATAATTAGTCAAACGTCTCCATTCGAGAAGGGAAGGAACCAGTTGATATGAATCTGTCAATGGCCCTTAACTCCTTCAATTAAACATTAGTATAGCGTCACCTATGCATTATACATTGCATGATGCATGACTATTCAATTTAATAATAACCATAAATTTTATTATTTGAAACTTGGAAATTTGTAAAGATTGAAGAATAATCCTCACTTATGAAAAATAAAGTACAATATAATAATATAATAAAAAAAAACTTACAATACATAAAGCATATTTAATTTCAGCATAATTTCTCTTGAACTAATACAATCCTTCTCATTCCACGTTTTTAAATTCTATATATTAATTAATGCCTTCAAGGTGTCATTATTACCCATAACCTGAAATCAATTTAATAAAAAAAGAATTTAATAGATAGCTTGGTATTCTATTGATCCTAGTTTCTGAAACCGTCCTTCTCAAATTAAAAATTAAAATAATTATTTTAATCCCTTGCTAATAATATGTTTTTCTAAGGAGTCCTAATCAAGATGTTAATTAATATTGTCGTTGTTGTTGTGAAAGAAAATTGACAATAGACCTTTGGTTAATTAAGGGGCCCTCGTGCTTGAACTGTGGCCTTTATTGCTCACATCGTTGGAACAATATTGATCTACAAAATATTCAATTTATCATTACTATTTGTTATACTTCTAAGACACACAAATGGTCAAGAAGACCATCCCAATTCGTTGGTTTCATCGGAAGTATCATCCCATCAACATCTCAACCGTGGAGTCATCTCTACGTCACTTTCATCTCAAATTTAATATTTTTGATATAAAGGAGAGTAAAATCTACACTGAACTACCAAGACAATTCCAGACCAAGCAACGCCTTGATAATTTTTTTTTTTTAAGATTTTATGATCCCATGATTTCGAATTTTTACAAATTGATTGTTAGATTCACTGCTTCATTTATTGATTTAATAAACATTTCATGCGTGATATAATAATTTAGCTCTAAATCTTATAAAATATAACAAGCCTGATCTATATATATTTGCAATTTAGATATGAACAACGAAAGTTGTTGGTCTTGTAATATTGTTGATGAACAAAGCAAACCAATGATTGGCCATTTGCTGTCCAACTTGCCTTGCTCTAGGCCTATAATGTTGGCATCTAGTGCCAAGTTGGCAAGCCTTTTTGACACTGTTAAAAATTTCCCACATTGGGTGCTGATAGTTACAAGGATTTTGCATTAGCCAAAAGAATATATTCTATTTTATTGCACAAATTTGCACATATTTTATCCAAAACCAATGTTGCGGGATAAAAGAAGATACGCAGAGAGTTTCTTCTGGAAGCAATCGCCTTGGAGATCAAAAGTTTTCATCATGTGGGTTAGATGCTTTCCTACTTTGCATAGACTAAATTTTATAAACCAATGGTTGCTAGAGAAAATGCTTCTGTATTCTTGTCTTGGCAGGACACTTTTAGGACACTGAGCAAGAAGAATCAATGTTAGGATATCCACGCAATGAAGCATTTTGGGCAATTTGCTGTAGTGACCCAATCAGCATCCACCATTCACTGCTTGCACCCCACCAACCAATGTATGTATAAGATACTCCCTGATGGACCAAAAGAATACATGTCAAAATTTAAAGAAGAACCCATAGTTGAAATGTTTGGCCCAATAGAACTTATAAAATTTTTTTATTTAGCCCAAATGTTTAGCACCACTACATCTATACACCATGAAGTTAAAAAATAAAAAAATAAAAAAAAGCAAAAATAGATATCAAAAAGTAAATTCAAATGTTTACTTTGAGAATTGATTACCCTTATAATTTTATAATAACGTCATTAGTCTTTATATTAAGAATTTAGTATTATTTTCAGGATTACAAATAATTAGACATAGATTGAATTGTGGCCCAGCCCACTATCAACCTTCTATAATTGTGGCCCACTCATGAAAAATAAAGATTTCATTATAGAAACTCCTGCTACTAGAATTCAAAAAACAAGAAGCCGAAGCGTCAAGCAGAGCAGATCGAGCGCCAACGAAACAGAGCGTAGAGACAGAGTGAGTGATTGGAGACTGGAGCATCTCAAACTGCAATCACATGATTACTTTTGCAGTTGTCCCATTGGCATTCATAATCACAAATCCGAGAACTGCCACAATTTACCCTTTTTTATTTTCCTTTTAATTATATGGTTTCTCTTATATATTTTTCTTTTTATAATTTTCAAATTAAATATTATATTTTTATGTTTTTCCTGTGTTGTGTGTGTATAAAATAATTATTAAGTTAGTATTTAAATACTTATTTTCTAATATAAAAAATTACAAAGTTTTAAATTTTAATTATCAGCAATAATTCTAATTTAAAAATTTCTTACTTTTATAAAAAAAAATAAAGTGAATTAAAGTATAATATAATTAATTTTTATCCTAGAAAATAAATAAGAGAAAAAATTTAGTATAAAAACGACAATATATATAAGATTTCAATTGAAATGACATATCAATTTAAAGGATTTGAATTTTCCTATCGATTGATTAATAGAGATTGTGCTTGATTTTGTTGAAGTGCTTATTTAGTGGTGTGTTGGATTAGTGGATAACAAATGCCCAATTAGTGCTATCCATGTAGATGACCATTTGAATAAATGTATTATTATATTATGAGTTATTAACATCAATATTACAATAATAATAATAATAATAATAATAAATGTTTCTCAAGCATTGGAAACTTAAATTTTAATCATTTTATGGTTTGAGGAACTTCCAATTGTCTCAGATATTATGGTCGAGGTTGTCTTATTTATCAGATGGTTATGTTAGCCTATCAATACCTTTCCAATGGACTCAATGGCTTCTATTATTATTTAAAAGCACAAATAACACTTGAGAGCATAAGACCTCTGTGACTGCTCGTGCTGTTATGGGTTGTGGGATTTTGGTTGTTGAGACTTTAGTGGAAGAAACGCTTGATGGTAGGTCATATTTCTTTGTTGAACCTCTAATTGTCTTTTTTTTTTTTTCAACATTTCTTAAGAATAATATTTAGATAATTTTTTTTTAATAATAATGATTTTAAAATTAAAACTCTTGAAATAAAATTCACATGAAAATCAGGTCCACGCAATTGATTTTATCATTTATTGATTATTATATATATTTTTTATACAAAATTTTAAATTTAAATTTTTTTAAGTTTCTAGACAACTTATTAAAAAAAAAAAAAAAAAAAACAGTTTCTAGAAAGCCTTTATCCTTCACATAGAAATATTCCGTCTCTACTATACCCTTTTTCCACTTTTCCATCGTCTTTAATTCTTGAATAGTCATCCACGAAATTTTTTCCACCTATAACGACCTCTCTTATTTTATTTTCTTTTTTAATTTTATTTAATTTTACGTCAATAATTGTTATATTCACTTTATTGTAAAATAAATTTATATTTATTTTCTCAATTTTAAAGATTTTTATTTTTTATTGAGATTTTGTCTGTTTCATTGTTTATTTATTTATTTTTAAAATTTCTATTATTTATTCTCTTTATAAAATTTATCAATTCATTAATAAAAATTATAAAATAAGTGCAATTAAAACTCTGTTGAGAAATAATATAAATAAAGCAGTATAATTTTTCGGATAGTAATTAGTGCTCATTTATTTTGGATGATGAAAAAATTTTTCTGCAATACTATTATTTTGAAAATCATCAAACATTAATGGAGTAAAAGATTACATCACCCAACTATTGATAAAATATCATTATTCATATCTAAAAATTCAAAATCTTCATGCTATATTTTGAACGTCTAAATAACTAATTCAAATATTACAAAAAAAATAAATAAAATAAAATCCTGGTAAGTGAAAAATAAAATCCCTTCTAATAGAGAAAATAAAACTTTAATATTGGGATAACCTCGTATCTATTTATAATGAATACAAATTTTAAAAAAAAAATTAGATGTGTTCTAAATAGATATAAATATGAGAGTTTATTAAAAAAATAAAAAATAATTTAAAATTTTGATTTAAAGATAGCCTTCATGAGAAATTCATTGGTGGCTTTTTAAGAAAAAGATTTGAAAGACAAAAAGAAAAAAAAAAAAGGAAGAGAGATGGGAGGTAAACTTCATTATTTTGTTAATAGTAAAGAAATATAGATAAATTTTCTTTTTGAGAGTATATATTATTATTTTGAAGACTATTAGATCATATAGTAAAAAAGACCATTATAAGTTGATCAATTGTTAAAAATTGTCACTAAATATAGCATGTTTTGTGTAATTTGGCCATTTTAAATAATCAATTAATATTAATTCACAAATTTAAATTAATATATAATTAACGATATATTCGATTTTTATTAGGATTTATGTTAAATTTATCGAATAAAAAAATAAATATCATAAGAAGTTTTTATATTTCTGATCAGTACTATTATTATTTTTGTTTATCTTCTAAAAATCTAAAATTTTTAAATAAAAATAGAGGATTATAACTTGGATTTCATGCATCATTTTAAAGTTATGAATTGTCTAATATATATATATATATATATATATATATATATATATATATATATATATATATATATATTTTCATATTAATCACAATATGTGAAAGGTTGAAAAGAGTGTATATATTCCATAATATCACTAAAAATTATTTTAATGATCCTAATATATATCATCATAATTGACCATTGTTAGATGCTTAAATTATATATACAAACGTAACATTCATCAACTATTTAAAAAAAAAAACAAAAATATTAATCTAGAACCTTTAATAGAAATTCTTTTTTTTTTAAATATATATATAAAAAAATAATATGTGAAGGGAGAGACGGCTATTTAAAGTCTTGTTTGTCACTTCAATTTTTCAGCAAAGTGAGATATATATATCAAGTATTTTCCACTTGATTGAGATTTTTTAAATATACATTGATAGATATTTTATATAAAAATTATTAATTTTATGTATAAAATAATTTATCTGTATATTAATCCATAGAAACCTTTACAAATTGGCACATTCATGCATTTCCTCTTCGATATTTTCACTTTCTATTAAAAAAAGAAAATAATTAATATTCTAAGTAAATAAATAGAATTAAGTAGGCCGCAAATTTCAAAGAAAACAACTCTAGGCCGACATATGACCTACCTTGTCATCATATGTGTGAAAATTTCAAGTGAATAAATAGAGATAGAGAAATATGAGAGTATAATTATATATTCACACTCATTTTTCAAGGGATGACTTCTTCTTCTTTCTATGGATTCTAATTCAATTAAATTACAACTTATTCATGAGATCGGTGCTTTTCCATCCAAGGCTTGAGTTTCGACCATTTCACCCTAATATTAAAAGCACTAAATATATTTATTACTTGAGATTCTTCGCTTGCATTGATCATACATGAATAACGAACCTAATTATTTAATACTCAAATATATAATTAATTATATTTGGTATTATTGTATGATTCACATTTTCAAGTATCAATTCACATTTATATATATATATATATTCAATATTTGAATATCAATAATATTAATGTTCCTTTAGATGCCAGACTTTGTTATTATTAATAATTTCCACATTATTTCAATTAATTATCTGGACACATAGGTTAGATAATGAAAGGGAGACCTTAATTTATGGAAATAGTAAATATAGTTGAAAATATGTGAGGAAACAATAATGGAAGGGAGACTTTTATGGAAATGTAAATTGTTTATGGTTGTGTAAGAGCGTTGAGTTTGGATTATTGAATAAACAAATAAATAAAATAAAGTTTGTATTTTGTTTGGGCAGTGGAAGAAGCTTCCATTCCGTAGACTTAAATTTAATTTAAGTATGCACTTTCATATTTTGCTGCCGAAATTTTGGCTTACCTTACGTCATCAAATATTTATATATACTTACAAAATATATGAGATTTAATATATTAGTCTATGCATATGTGTAATCCGATTAATAAATTGATAATTAAATATTTAATTTATAGTGTTATAAGAGAATTATATTAATTTGGTAAAATAGAGAGCAACTGTTTAATTAAATTTACATTTGCTTTGTCTAATTTAACTTAATTCAATAATTTATTTACTTAATAGATTCAAATTTAAATCTTCACTGTCTAATTTTTTATTAAAAACTAATTTTCATTTATTTTAATACTGATTTAAAATCCTCTTTCTTTGCCATTCGCTTCCTCATCGAATGCTGGCCATGTTGCTCTAATTAATTATGTTTTAACAATATATATATATATATATATATATATATATATATATATATATATAATTTTGTCACGAACCAATCTATGGGCCGGCATAAAGCCTTCGAGGCCCGTATTAAGCCTTATTATTTTCAAACTCATGACCTGGCCCATCAGTTATGCCAAACATGCATATAACATAATTTAAATTTAATTATTATAATTTTATTTCTGGCCATCTTAATCCAATAATTATCAGAAACTAAAATTAGGAGAGCCCAGTTCAACCCTATTATATTATTTACAAACTATTTAAAAATCATAAAAAAAAATTTCATTTATCAATACAAAAGCTTATATTCATAAAGTTTATGATAAGATTAATGTTACCGCTAGTACATGCGGAGTTCTAAATTATAAATTTAGAAAATAATAATACAATTAAGTAATTATTGATAACTTGCGAGAAAAGAAGCAGGTTATTCTGAAAAAAGTCTCCTCCTATAGCCTGAAAAAAAAAATTGGGTGAACAGGAGTGAGTGTTCAACTTAGATGGTAAAATACCAATTTTAACTATAATTTCTATAACTATCTAAAGCTAATGCATCATAAAGAGTATAATGCAACACCATCAAAATTTTCATACAAATCACATCATAACAGCAAAAATGCAATTTGGAGCACTCACACACCCAATAATATTTAAACAGTATATATATGGGAGCTAATCCCCTATACAGCTTTTTTAATCCAACATTTACCAGCGAGTGTCTCTTAAGCCGACTTTCGCTTGATAAATCAAATGCGGGGGCCAATGAGATCATCTCGAGCTGTGCCTACCTAGACTTATCCATAAAGAACCGGGTCCCAGCAAGTATCTCTCAAGCCGTGTCTACCCGTTCTATCCATATTCAATGCCACACACCACACGCAAGTCAACGCACACACACTGCTCCAAATTACCATAAACAACATCTATGACACTTCATCAATTAAAAATGCAATATAAAATGTGCCTAGTATTTAACTACATAGATATATATTTATAAATGATGCATGGGCATACCTGAATATATAATAATATTGAAACTATAATTATAATTAATATTTTACTCACAGTACACAGAGACGACTGTAGAGGTTGGGTGAAGGAATATAGTTGACCCTGATCACCTACAGAATTTTATTATGAATTTATTAGTGCTAATACAAATAAAAATAAATTTAAAGAGGCAAATACATCATAATTTATGCAGAAAATTCGATAAATTTTTCTCTGTACCTATGACTTACCCAACCTACAAAAAGATTCAAATAACACTTCTAAATTTCAATTTCTATAATTACATCTCATCAACGTCATATTGCCCCTCCTGGGCCCTCCAAAACAGTCAATACTCACAATCTTGAAAATTACATTTTAATCCTTGAAATTAACATTTTTTTCCAAAAATACTCAAACGAGCTCCAAAAATTCTAAAATTTTGTTCTGCAGTCTTTAACAATATTATAAGGTTATTGCAAAAGGAATCGAAATTTTCTGATCATCCACGAATATTTTATGAATTTTATTCTAACCCAGTACAAGGCAAAAATTGAGCAATATAGAGTTCGGATTTACCTATGCCAAATATGACACCTGAAACACGTCCAGAATGTCTGAAAATGCTAGGATTGACTATAATATCGATCACGTTCTGAGACGGGCCGTCGAGCAGCCGATCTAGAGGTGAGCATTCGTTCAAACCAAACGGAACCGAATTAAATTATAAAAACCGAACCGTAAATTTTAGAAACCGTACCAAACCGAAATGGGTGAAAAATTGAATCGAATCAAACCGCTATATTTCGGTTCGGTTTAAATCAATCGGTTTGATTTTACTTGATTTTCAAGTTATTTGGTCTAATTTTAACTTTGATTTGAACCTAATAACCATTAATCAATGAAATTAATATAAAATTAAATATAATTCATAAATTTTTCATAAAAATAAATTAATTCAAAAATCGATTCGGTTCGATTTGACTATATAAATTACTATTTGGTTCGGTTCAGTTTAACCGATTTTTTTCTCTTCAAAATCGAACTGAACCGAAATAACCAAAATTTTTATGATGTAAAACCGAACTGATTGAATTTTAAAACCGAATCAATTGAACTGAATTGACTTGGTTCGATTCGATTTTTCGGTTTGAACCGAATTCTGCTCAGTCCTAGCCGGATCTGACTGAAAATGCGGTCCGTATGCCAGTGAGCTATCCTCAATCCGATTGCACCTAAATTAGGTCCAAATTTTTTTAATAATTATCATAAAATTATTTTTAAATTTTAGAAAAAAAAGTTCAAAAATCTCACCAAGCCATCTTGACCGTTCTATAATCGTTTTTTTCGAACAGTGTCTGATCATAGCAGGACCTATCTTATCTCAAAGATTTTGCCATCCTGAGTCTATCAGTGGTCTCGGATTTCCGATCTAAAGGTCGGATCGCCGGAAAAATGGCCGGAATGCTCGTTGCCCAACATTTTCTCTATCCTCCTGATCTTACCGGAAAACTCCATGGATTTCAGCTTGCTTGGCCGGGAAATGGGGTCCTTACTGTCCAAGAAGGTTCGCCGGCTTCCTCCACCTCTGTCCAACAGTGCAGTGGCCAGAGTTGGCCTCCAACTCACTTAAGCGCTCTCTCTCTCTCTCTCGTTGACTTGCACTGCCGCCACCTCTTGCGGCACCTCTTGCCATCTGGAGCAACCGGTGGCCACTTGGTGGTTGTCCTATCAACTGACTTGGGCCCTTGTCTGAGAAGAAGGGAAAGAAAAGAATGGGGAGGGAGAGATCGGGAAATGATGCGTGAGAGGGGGGGGGGGGCGGGGAAGGACACAACTGATGAGGTTTATTTTGTTTTGTTTATATATATATTGTATTTATAATATATAATAATAATATATATAAAAAAATATAATACTTTTTTTGTATAATTTAATAGGTTCAAAATTCATTTCAATTGGATTCTAAATAAAATTTTGTGTATAATTAGACAACAAAGAAAATAATGATAATAAATATAGTATTAATAATTATTATAATATTTATAAAATTAATAACAATTTAATTAAATTATATTATGATAATTGATTTAATATTAATGTATAAAACTAACCATTTCAATTAAAATTGAACTATTTAGTAATTATAAATTAAGTAGATACTATTAAATTAGTATTTTAATTCCATATATAAAAATATAAATTTTGTATTTTAAAATTCAAGTCATTACAAATTTACTTACAAATAAACAATTATTAAATTGCATATTCAAACCCTCATTTGAAAATAATTTTAAATTGAATGATCACTTTTTTTTTTTTAGTCAAAGATAGGAATTCTTATATTAATTATAGGAGAAAATTGGATACAATTAGGGTCCACAGCCTAACACAAAGAAGATATTTAAAGGGCAACCGATAAATGTGGAAATCCAATATTTTATTTATTATTTATTTATTTATTTTAATTAGTTAATAATAAATTAATATATTTATTAAAAAAAGAGAAATATTTTATTGGATGACCTGCTTATTTATTTATTTTTATATATATTATTTTTAAAGTTAAATATATATCTGTAATCTGAACAATCTAGTTCAATAATAACTCTTATCCCATTCTATACCTAATAGAACTCTTGAAACATATATACCCTAATCATATCTTTATGTTAAACTTTGCTCTCAAAACCTGTTTATCATATCTTTTTATACTAAATACTTTCAACATGAGATTCGACTATTCAATCTGTCAGTTGAAATTGTTTCTCTTTTATTGAATATAACTATTGTCTTTGAGGTTTCAGGTGAGTGGTATTTATAGTACATGACACTGTTTTAGTCCATTTTAAAATTTCTTAGCATTAAATTTATTATTAAATGAAATTTTAAATTAATATTTTAATAATTATTTTACATATGATTTTGTAGAGTTTTATTTTATTATTGAATTTTATTCTGATTTTTATTAAATAATTGATTTTATTAATTATCTCTATATTAGAGCCATCAGAATTCCAGGAACAGGCCTTTAATGTCTTTTATATTGATTGATATCTAATTGTAGAATTTATAGATGTATTACGTGGAATTGATTTGAGATAGATTTGATTTTGTTGACTCTCTGAAATTATTGAAATAAACTATTGGAATTACACTATCAGTTATTGTTCATTAAATTAAATCTTTGGGTCGATTTTGATTGATTTTTGAAAATTGATTTTCTGTTTTTAATGTGTACCTATATCCAGTATTTGTATCTGCTATCTGGTCCCACCGTGTGGACTATCATGGTATTAAATTGCATTGTTGAGTCATACATTATTGTAATTTATGGTTTGCATTAGTATCATATACATATATATCTGTGAAGGAGGAGGAAGGTATTTAATATCTGATAGCGCACTTATCATCTGACATTTGGTGATGTGGGGTATAATCACCTTGGTGTACTGTACCATAAAATTTTAATTGAATGAATTATATATATATATATATATATATATATATATATATATATATATATATATATATATATATATATATATGTTTTATGAAATTATTTTTATTAATGATTTGATAGCATGAACATGATTTTATTGGATAGAAAATTTATTGTGAAATTAATCAAGCGTCTGCCTGTTCCTATTCTGTTGTGTGCTATAATTATCATTCACTGAGCATTAGCTCAAACCCCGTTTTCTCTGTCTGTTATCTGTTTCAGATCAGTACAATTCTGCAGCTGATCCAAATATTCAGTCCATTTTCTAGAGAGAGACAATCTTTGATTTGTTCTCATGGTATGCTCAAATTCATATTTCATCGGGCTAATAATTAATTTAGTTTATTGAACAGTTTAAGTTTTTATTTGAAATCTGTAGAGACGCCGCAGTTTACTTATGAGATATTTATGATATTTATTCAGTATTTTATTTATTTGGATTTTATCTATTTTTTTGGGATTAGTAAGTAACAATATATTTATTCAAGATACTCTGATAAGGCTTGCATGATTTAAGAATACTTAAATTATACGCTAGTCATAGCTCAAAATTTTGAATCGTGACAATAAATTAGCTCAAAACTCTGAGTTTAAAGAGAAAAGGCTTACAATCTAGCTGTAATACTAATACAAGCCAAAGGCCCAACAAAACCAAACCCTAGTACTAAGTTAATAGTACAGAAGAAACAACAACGTTACCTGCCTTTCTTTTCATCTACTAATTGAAAGCAAATATTTGGTCTCATGAAATAGAGTTTCTTGATAGTGTTCGCCCACAAGAAGATCAATTTAGGAAATAGGACAAGGCCAAAACAAACAAATTCAATTGAACTTATATGTTGTGGTGAGAGTCGATCGGCAGAGCTTAAAACGGCTTCTCGCCTTCATGGGTCAGGAGGTCACAAATCGTGCTTGCTCAAGAACCTCTGAGGTGCTGATCCTCATGACACAGCAACACCCTCCTGTGGGCAATCACACTAAGTATAAGAGTAAAACTAGCCCTAGGGCCCCAAATCTGGAGCCATGCATTTCAGTTGAATCAAGGCCACAAAAATAATAGAAAAAAAATACAGAAAGCTACATAAGTGCAGGTCTTTAAGATAATCTCCTTTTTTGTGACATGCACAACCTGATATCCAAAAAACTAACAAAAGCATATTTATATCCTGCTTAATGGAGGGAAAGGAGGAATCCCACCTTTAGGCAAGAAGGGAGCCATCCGCCACCTGAATAAGGCAGGGGATAAATGTGCGCTCGACAGACAAGAGGAGTTGGACCCTAAAAAAAGAGTAAAAAAAGGAAGACACATTCTCTTTTTAAAAAAGTAGAGAGAGAGAGATGGAAAATTATCTAGTGTGGGTGTTGATATATTAATTGAATGATAACTTTAATTTTATAAAATTGAAGTAGATATACTTTTTTATTGAACAAATCATTTTGCAGCATTAATTCAGCTCAATATTTATTTTAAATTAGTATTTTAATTATTATTTTTTTCTCTCTTCATAATGTATAAGACTCAAAAGAAAAGAACCAAGACGCCTTTTCTTTATTAGGTTCTTTTGGAAAGGCCCTTTTTTTTAATTATTATTTTTAGGTTTATCCTTTGGCGGTTGCCAAATTTCTAGCAGTAGAAATTAAATCCATGTGCTGCACCGGCTGCACCCATGTGCCATACGTGCATATGGTTCACGGTTGACTCGAACATATTCTCACCCTCATCTTCTATTGGTTTCTTTTTCCAAGTCATCCGTGATTATATATATATATATTGATTAGTTCCTCTGCAAATTTAGAATGTCAAGACTTTGAGTTTTGTGTTGGTGTTATAAAAGTGACAAAAACAAACAAGGAATCGTTCTTTCTTCCGATCAGAGTCTTGCGTTGCACATGCAATTTTGACATGAATTGCTTTCTTTCTCCAGATTTACTTGATTTTTCTATAATTTTTATTTGCCCCGCCGGCCGCCGCATGCAATGGTTTTGAGGCTGTTTTGGTATTGTTATTAAAATTATTATTAAAAATTTTATTTTTTAAATATATTAATTAAAAAATAATTTAAAATTAAATTTCATAAATTTTAATCATAAATTAATAAAATAATTTCTTAATTATTTTTTAATAATATTTAAAATAATATTTTTATTAAAAAAATAATTTTGACTTTTTAAATATAATGTCAAATATACACTTTACCACTTATACTGTGTTATCTAACAGCATGATACAGGTCTTAGGATAACAGTTGCAACGGGTATGGGTCTCAAGAGAGCTACATTATGAAATTTAATTATTAATTAAAATTAAAAAAAAAAACCTAAATCCAGATCAAACCTTCCATTAAAATCCATACATCTAGTATGCAATTTAAGCCATACTAACTTGCAATTTAGCTCATTACATATATAATGATATTCAATTATTTATTGATTAAGTTAGTGATTAATCATTAATTACATTAATTATGTAATGATAGTGGATTCGTAATATATGATATTAAAAAAAGAATTAAAAAATCTGAAAAAATTTGTTATCCTTAAAATTTTATGAATATTTAATACATTGCATGGAAATAAAGGATTAATTAAATGCATGAGAAACATGAAATGGTTGTATTGAAACCATACGTATTTGAAAAGTCTAAATGCTCTGCTGTCATCATAAAATAATAATAAAAGAAATCTAAATACACTCTAATTTGGCTGGAATTTTTCTGGTCTGAAGACACGGTATTAGTGGCACTGCAAATGAACAGCTATATATACATGTTGTAAACGTGACAATTTCTTCACTTTTTACAGGATTTTTTATTTTTTATTTTTTAATTGAATGAAATAACAATGGCCAGTTATAATTAGAAATACTGGAGCTCAAAATCTCTTCATCTAATAAGATTACTCCCTGATTAACTTTTTAGGATTTATTATATATATATATATTTTAATTATATATATTTAAAATTTTAAAAAATTATTGCTTTTTTCAGTTATGAGAATTCTACAACTAAACAAATCGATTTAATTAAATAGAAAAATTAATTAAACGACTAAAATGACTTTTAATATAGGAATTCAATATAATATCTATACTTATCTTCCACTCGTGCTATACTCTAGAGCATGCATTTTATTTTTATCCCATTCTACGTTGCCGTTTTCTAATGTCATTTTTGGTAAAATGGAAACAGAAGAGTTTGCATGGTTTAGGTAGTTTTAATTTTTGAAATATTTTACAAATCTCAACTCAAAGAAGCCTTAATCATATGATTACAGGAGAAAATCAAAATTTTGGATTCCCTCTTATTAATTTATAAGTATATTACATTTGCAAAATTTAGTAGCGAAATCATCAATTTTGATTGGTGGGGGATATTGCTAATATTTTTTTTTAAAGAATAATGTGACTAGAAAAGAAAAAAAAAAAAAAAAAAGCGAGACATTACCTTATAAAATTGGCATTCAATTTATAAATTAATTATTGGAAATTCAATTTTTTGTTTGAAAATATATAAAATAAGGTATACAATAAGGTATTATTATAAGAGTTTCGCTAATTTTTTTTATTCACTTGCATCAATACAATTTATTTTAAATAAATATAAAAATTAAAAAAAAAGGTTTGGAATGTCATTAACTTAATTTTTAATGAAAATATATAAAATAATTTATATATTCAGATTAAAAATTAACATCATTCATGTCTTTGTAGCAATTGATGAACAAGTGGTGTAGAACACAAAGATCTTATTTGACCATCTTAATTGGCGTAGAAATTAAATAAATATGTGATTAATGCAATTTGTTGATTAGATAAATTTATATTTAATAAATATTAAATCAAAAGTTTTAATAGATTAAAATAAAATTAGTTTAATTAATAAAGGTTTGATTTTATATATAATTAAGACTCAACTTAACAATTTTTATATTGAATATTTACATTAAGATTTATGTATTTATTATTTCATTATTATGTATATTCTAATTTATTATATAAATATTTAATTTAAAATTTATTATATTTATTTTTATATAAAATTAAAGTTTTAATTAATAGTTGCATCCAATAAAAATTGAGATGTTATTAAAATTCTCAATGAATTGGCCTAAAAGTTTACTTCATCTATATCTCTTAACAATTGATTGAACGTCGTAATTGGTATAGAAATTAATAAAGATGTGATTATCCAAAAGTAACTTCGCAACAAAATTAGCCAACATAATTCATATGGAGAATTGAATCATATAGCCAGCCCTTTTTTATTTTAAATAAATCGACAATTTGTAAAAAAAAAAAAAAAAATATTTGATTGAATTCTCAAACAATCAAAACTAATTTTTATTTTTTTAAAATAAAAAAATTGAACTCTTTTTATTTAAAATATTAGAATTAATAAAAAATAATTAAATTAAAATCTTATAAAATTCTAATTTTTAAACAATATAATATATATGAGATTAAGGGTGGAGCTGTAAGTATTCAGGTGGATCAATTAATCTCACTGAATTAGAAAAAAAATAAATTTTATAGTAAAATTTTAATTTCTAAACAAGAAAATATTCATGATATTAAAGGTGAAGCTACAATATATTTAGGCGGGTCAATTAACCTATTGAATTAAAAAAACAAATTCCATACCATAAAAATAAATATAGACGAATGAGTACGGGACCCACTTAATTAACATGGGTAAGAAAGGACAGAAGCACTATAAAGATATTGTTTTTATGAAATAATTTTACTTTTTTTACTTGATTATGTGATATTTTTTTCCTATGAATATTGTGAACATTTGATTGTAATTATTAAATAATTATTAATTATATATATTGAAAAATATGTTTTTAATAGCGTTGATAAAAAAAGTAATCTCGTAATATTATCAGAGAATAAAAGCTCATTGAAAATAATTATAAATTTAAAATTTTAATAAGAATTTATTATTTTTTAGAATTATTTTATATTTCTATTCAATTATTATTATATTTTAAAAATTACATGCATTATTATGTTTTGTTAAGTAGATGGTTTATTTTATCTCCAAATTGAGTAAATTAAAAATTTTTGGATCCCACTTTTTCAATTTCTTGCCCTAGTGTTTTATAAGAGCTGAGGGTTTTTTTTTTTTTAATATAGAAAGTTTTTTAAATATTTTGCTGAAATTTTTCTATTTATTCTAACCTATCAAATAAACATATCCATAAAATCAGTAACATTTTTTTAATATTTGGTCAATTTTTACGCGGATCTATAATAATTTGTTAAAGGATAAGTTGGATTTTAGAGTTTAACAAAGTAAATAAAAAAAAAAAAAAAAGGAAAATTTCTGCATCACCTGTCACATATCATCTAGATAACCTAATAAAAGTCATAGTCAGCAACACGTACTCTCGGGTGCATGGGAAATCACCTTTCGAGAGGAGGGTCCCACCCACGCTCGTTCCTCTCTCTCTTCTCTCTCGGGAAATTACACAATAGTCCCCCACCACCCATTATTAATAGGAGCAGCTCCGCTGTCATGTTTCGCTCTTCATAACCATTAACAGAAAATCTATACCTTCTAAAACCATTCGAGATTTATTGCTCCTTCTTCTCTTTCTTTCTTCATTCAGCAGAATAGTATCCCATTTCTTGTCTCTGTTGTTTCTTTTTCTAATTCAATAAGAAATAGAAAATATGGTGGCTTTAGTCTCCCAGGAAAATGTTGTAGCTCTGGTTTCTCGCACGGGTAGACATTTGCAGCGCTACACTAAAGCTGGTTGTCGTCAAGTTGTTGGGTGCGTCTCTTTAATCCTTTCTCCTCCCCTCCCACCACACACAACCACCACGCCCCCGCGCAACCCCACCCCCCCCCCCCCCCCCCTTCTCTCTTCCTTCTTCTTGGATTAGCTTTGGGAATCTTGATGAAGTTCCCCATCTTTAAATTAAATGCTTTCTCTTAGTAACTTAGTTTAAATTAAGGTTGGGAAAATGACATGCAAGATGTGTTGAACTTGGCCCTGCAAATCTGTTAATAATTGATAACAAGATTCAAGAAGGTGTTTAATACTTTAATCACTCACTAACCCACATGGGTTGGCCTTAATTTGATATATTTCTTATGAGTTTATGTTTTTTTATGTTACATGTTCCTTGGTTATAAATTTCTTGCGTCCTTCTTACCCTTATGCAGCTGCATACCATATAAATACAAAAATGGGAAACGAGATTTCTTGGACATTGAAGAAGCGTTAGAAGTTCTTGTTATCAGTTCCCAGAAAGGAAAAGGATTGTTGTTTCCCAAGGTACCTAACTCAATATCAGGAAAAAGTCGTAAAAATGTTTGTTTGCTTTTAATTTGGTTCATTTTGATTAATTCCTACTAACATATTCCCCTCAATATGATTTGCCTTCAGGGAGGTTGGGAATTAGATGAAACAATAAAAGAGGCAGCTTCAAGAGAGACATTAGAGGAAGCTGGAGTGCGAGGCATTGTTGAGGTTAGCCTCTTTTTCCTTTTTTTTCTTTTGTTTCTTTCTGAAGTTCTTGAATGCCTGGTTTATTGGTTATGCATTTCTTGTTCTGAGTTTGGATATTTTCTTTCAGCGTGAATTAGGCATGTGGAGTTTCAAGAGCAAAACACATGACACCTATTATGAAGGCTACATGTTCCCTCTACTTGTTCAGGAGGAATTGAATTTCTGGCCTGAGAAAAACGTTCGTCAAAGAAAATGGGTATGCACCTGCTGTGAATAATGTTGCATTTAGCCTCGTCATCAAAACTACCAATTATACAAGATTTGCTGATTTTTGTTTACCAAACTTTTTTGTTGATGTGTAGATGAGTGTGTCAGATGCGAAGGAATGCTGTCAACATTGGTGGATGAAGGAAGCCTTAGATAGATTAGTTAATCGACTCAGGTCTCAGCAACAACTTGAACAGGAGGAAGTGGTATCTTGTAGTTTAAGCTACCAGAGCAAATCCAACTTGTAAATAGGCAAAATTGTTAAGAACACGGCCTTAGGGGGGCTTTTTAGGCCAGGAAAAGTGCGAAGGCCTTTGGGAATTGAAATGAACAAGAAAGGGATTCTTGAGTTTTCTTGCAATCCCTTTCTTAGGATTTCAATTCTTAATTCTAGTTAGGTTTATTTTAGTGGGAACACCAGAAAAAAGTTGGATCAAGATGACATTTGTACAACATGGTTTTAAATGCAAAGAGTTTTGGAAAGAAAAATTCAATTTTGTCTGATAATTTTGTAAGTCGGTTAACTGTCTTGTACTTCAACCTTCATGTCTTCCAAGACCGGCATGATTTTTCTTTGAGGCTGAGGCTGAAATTTACAGCAACTGTAGGGGCGTTGACATGAAAAATTCAACGTTGAAGCTTCCTATATCTGATTAAAACTTCTCAATCATCAGGACAAATTTTAGTGCTTGATCTTGATCAGCAAAGCCAATCATGAGAGTTGCTATTTGCCCTGCTTTCTAGCTAGTTCTGCAATCCTTTGTATTATATGCCCTGCACTCTTGCTAGTCCTAGGGTAATGTTGAAGAAGCGTTTTGAAGGCCAGAATTTTTATCATTTGATTGAATCGGTTGGTTTGAATATATCTGATTCTTTTTTTTAACCTTTAAAACTATTAATATATTAAATTTTAAAATTTTTTTAGCCATGTTTAGTGGCTTTCGACCAAAGTGAAGATAATTTGACTGTCAAAATAATTTCACATTAACATATTTAACGTTTCATCTTTAATGTAAACATCTCTTTTAAACAAGGTCTAATAGATATCATTCTTTTCGGCTTCTCTTTTTTTCTTTATCCTTTTCAAACAACGTAAATTTTATGAGAATGAAAAATATTAGGAAGTCAAAAATTAATTAATTTTTTTTTATTTAGATTGAAATTATATTCAAAGGATAAATGTTAAAATTTGGTAAACAGTTGATTACTATGCTAACTCAATGGTTATCTAGTGATTACTATTAGACAAATGTTATGTTATCTATTTAACTATGGTTAGAAAAAATTGAAGAGACATGATACTGTATCTGAAAGCTTGTTGAATACCATTAGGCTATTCAGAATATCATCTCTGATATCAATTCTCTTTCAAGAGCCTTCGACTCCATATCTTTCTCTTTTATTGAGGGGAATTGCAATCAAACTACCCACCTTCTAGCTTTTAGAGCACTTCATGACTCTTCTTTTATTTATAATCTTATAAAGCAAGTGCTTTTTGTTTCTTGTCTTTGTCTACTCTAGTAGTGACTTTGTTATCTTTTATAAAAATAATAATAATAATAAGTTTGAATTATAAATAATAATAATAAAAATAATAAAAATGAAAAAAGCTATTGAATTGCAAACCAAGCAGTCGAACATTATGAACCGGGTTCAAGATTTTGCTGGCTTAGAACAAAATTAGTCGAACTATGTAGAATGGGCCAACTACAATATGGGCTTCTTCATGGAGACTCAACACACCAAATATTGCTTCTACTACTTCTATCAAATAGAGAAAGTCTAGGCACAATTCCCCATAAAAAAGGTCTCGTCCAATTTAATTGGAGGCATATTGTTTTTTTTTTTTTAATCAAAATCCCATATCTCATACTATTTTTTTTCTGATGAAATATTGCTAATAAATGAGTATCTATTGTATTTTAAATTTTATTTATTTATTGATATTCAATTAATAAGAGGATATTCATTTTAACATAATTAAATGTTTGTTTCGTAATGTGATAAATAATAAATATTATTTTTTAAAAGAGTGGAACACATCATTTAAGAGTGGGAAGGTGGAAGCGCTCAAAACTTTATAAAAAAAAATGGAAGATGGAAGAAGCATTTCTTTGTCATTTTAAGCCTAACGAATGAATGAGAAGCTTCTTCAAGCTACAGAGAGAGAGAGAGAGAGAGAGAGAGAGAGAGAGAGAGAGAGAGAACACTCATATGCTATATATGCGTCTAATTTATGTGGCGGAGTTGGGTACCTAAAAATAAAGGGATTTGGAGGAGGTAGCACATGTGGGTTTGGGCTGTTTTATCTTGAGAGCGGAAAAATGACAAGGACAATCAGTTGGCAAGGCAACAAGACCACAAGAGCTCTAATGCTGGGACGACAGTGAGATGGAGACAAACTTCCGTAAATCTCAAACGACATTATTGAATGTGACATTTTCTCTCTGCAATCTCTTTCCCTTTTTGTGTTTTCACAGAAAAATAATCAAAGCTCCGCGATGACTAATTATATATTACCATGCAACAAACAAAAGCTCCATGTGTGTGTTTGCGACCATTCCTTCTTGATTTCTTGTTCAAGAGTGGTAGCAATTTCTTGGTTCATTACCCCTGAATATTCAGTAAGGCTATCACTCTAATGATAAAAATTTTAAAATTTCAAGAATAATATAAGGTCAAGATCTTACTCTGCATATTGAGATAATTACCTATTTTGTTTAACACAAAGTAAACATAGAGCGACCCCAATATTATAATTAATTTAATAAAATATTTCTAATTCTTTTCCTTTTTCAACCACCTACTTTTACGCATTATTTTAGTTTTCCTTTTTTTTTTTTTTTGTCTCTTTTTAGTTTTTGATTATCAAAATTTGCTTTCAACTCAGCCTTTAAAAGGGAATCGATTTCTTTTCCCTTCTGAAAGTAGAAAGTGCGAATGCGATGGGCACAGTTGTTTTGTGTGCCTTCAATTGCAAAAGCTATCTTCATTGTATTCTTAATTTTTTTTTTTTATTGTGGTTAATTACCTTTTTCTGTTTTGCCTTTTGCTATTTACATAACATGAACAAAAATTAAAAAATTTAAGTGAAGTGGGGGACATGGCAGAAGGCAGTCTTATATTACGAAGTTAATTAACAAGAACCAACGGAACACATTTGCTTGTGCATATATATATATATCCTTGTGCATATATATATGAATATATATCCCCTAAAAACCCCTCTCTCTCTCTCTCTCTCTCTCTCTCTCTCTCTCTCACTTCACAAAGAAAAATGGCAAGAGCAACTTCTGATCTTCTCTTAATCTTCATTTTTCTCATCTCTCTTCCCATTGCTTCACCTTCTTCCACAGACTCCTTCGTCTTCGGAGGCTGCACTCAGCAGAAATACGAGCCAGACTCACCTTACGAGTCCAACATTAACTCTCTTCTCACTTCCCTTGTCAACTCAGCTACCTACTCCTCCTACAACAACTACACCATCATGGGCTCCAGTCCACAAGACGTCGTCTACGGCCTTTTTCAGTGTCGCGGTGACCTTTCCATGCCAGATTGCGCCACCTGTGTAGCTCGAGCAGTGAGTCAACTCGGCTCTCTGTGTTCTCTGACATGCGGTGGAGCAGTGCAGCTTCAAGGATGTTATGTTAAGTACGACAATACTACGTTTTTAGGAGCGGAGGATAAGACTGTGGTCTTGAAGAAATGTGGGCCGTCCATTGGTTATGATACGGATGCTATGAGTGTTAGGGATGCGGTGATGGCCGGCCTGGCTCGGGCTGGTGGGCCTCATCGAGCTGGTGGGTCAGGCGAGGTCCAGGGTTTGGCCCAATGTGTTGGGGATTTGAGTTTAGGACAGTGTCAGGATTGCTTGTCGGAGGCCATCAGCCGGTTGAAAACTGATTGCGGCACGGGGGTTTACGGTGACATGTTCTTGGCTAAGTGCTATGCTAGGTACTCCACCGGTGGTGCTCATGTTTATACAAAGACTCATAATGGTAAGCCATTCTTGAATTTTTCAACTTATCATAGTTGCTCTGGCATGTTACTTGCACTAAATATTTTGTACATTCTCTGAAAGACTAGTGAAAAAGGGTCCAAATATTCTATTGATTGCAGATAAATCAATCAATGAAAGTGAGAAGACATTTGCAATTATCATTGGACTGTTAGCAGGAGTCGCTCTAATTATTATTTTCCTCACTTTCATAAGAAAGGTGTTTGGAGGAAGTGGTAAAATCTAAACTTTTGCTTTGTTAAAGGCCTTTAGTTTTTGTTTAATTTCAAATAGATTCTGAACTAAAAAGGGCTCTCATGCAGGCAAATAATTAATTCCAACTTTTTCTAAGACATTCGCCGAGCCACCGACTCAGTATTCCTCCACCTGCTTCAAGTGATCTGCTTTAGGGGGGGACTTTTGCTTGCCTTTTTTCTTTTTTATTCATAATTTTAGCTTTCTTCTATTTGATATTTCTTTTTTTTCTCTTTAATTTACTCTTGAAAATAAAGATGTTGCTCGGGCCACAGGGCATGAAGCCAAATCAAAAGTTTAAAGGAGGCCAAGATTCCAATCGCTTCTTCACTCCATTTAACAAAGTTGTATTGTCCAATGTGAATTAAAAAAATGGCATGCAATTCTTTTTGTAAAGGTTCATTTGATGGTTTCTTTTTTGAGATGGTCTTTATTGTACTTTTTCTTATATTTTGGGTAAGAAACAAAAATCTTTATGATCTAATTTTTCAACAGTGGCATTTCAATTTGATGAAGCAATTCAAACGGTGAATCACAAAGTTTATAAGTTTCGGTTAATTTATTATGCTCCAATAATTAAAATCATTTTCAAGACTTTATAAATTTAAATTTTAATTGAAACTAAATGAAGAAAAAAATAACCTTAATTATCGACTTATATAATGTAATTTTAGTTTTGTTTTGAGAGCCCGAACTAGTTTTAACTCTCTTATTACAAGCAAATTCAAAAGCATAATAATTAACAATTAAATTCTTGAGATATCTTATAAATTATTTTTTATTGATCTAATTTCAATTGAGATTGATTTGAATGCAATATATCTCATAATTTTGGAAATAATTAATTTAATATTATTAACCTAAAGTTTACTATGAGTTTATATTAACTATGATTTTAACCATTAATTAATCTTTTGTACGTTCGATCGGCTTTGGAGAAGTAAAGCTCTTCTTTTCAAATTCGTGTCTCTTGCCCTTACCATAAAAAGAATTTATCTTAATGAAGACATTAAAGGAGTATGTGGAACTTTTCTTCTTTAGCATCTAATAATATGGATTCTAGCTATCATTTGAGTGTATTACATGTTAGCCATGCATAATTTGGAGACCAACAAAAGCAATCTCTCTCTCTCACCGCAAGAAATCGAAAGAATCATGCAGTATATTATCTACTGCTTTTGGTGATTCTTTTGACCCTAAAAGTTGCAACAAAAATTGTTAAAAGAGATTCGTCCATATGGGACTAAAAATTAGATTATAAAGAGGGATTTGATATGACATACCAATTGTTAATATTAAATCCCATTTTGAATCGGTATTATAGAAAAATGTTTCATTTATTATTTAGATAATTCTCCTCTTATCAAGTTTTTTTTTTTTTTTTTTAAATAAAGTTAAATCCAATTAACAGTTTCAGATGTATATTCATGCTTTTATCAATATATATATATAAACCACTTTTTAAGACGTTAGTGGTTGCATTATGCATGGCCACAACTTTATGATTATGGTTGCATTATGCATGGCCATAAAGTACAACTTTATGAGTAATTATCCAATTAAGCAATCCATTTGATGATAGGAGCTTATGCGTTAAGGAAGCATAGTGGTAGATAGAAAGAGAAGCGCTTTAGGCGTGTATATGCTCATGAATCTATATCTTTTCATTTGGACTGCAAATAGTGACCCCGATATTTAGCTTAATCGATATACATGTGATGTGACATCATTTTATCATAATATATATATATATATATATAATAATTAATTTATATATATATAAACTTTGCGGTGATATATAAAGTTTACCGTTCTGTTCATCATTTCAAAATACAGAATTAATTAATTTTCTTAATAAAATAAATATGACTTTTGTCTCTCAAAGATATATCATGCATAGTTGTTACAGCTTTTTTTTTTTTTTATCCTTTTAGTCAAATATTATATTTTATTATTTCCAAAGTACAAAATTTATTTTTTGTTCATTATTATTTTATTTTAATAATAAAAAAATAAAATTGTAAATATGAAATATTATTTTTAAAAAAATTAAGGCCTTAACTAGAAATTTTTTTTTTTTTTTTAACAGCAACTAGTAAGAAGTCCATCGTTAAAGGATTAGTAGTAGTATTATTGAAAGTAGCAACCACATGCAGTTAGGAAATAAAGAAGAATGCTACCACTGCATGTTGAGAGCCTTCAGAACAAGGAACATTAATTCGTCACTGCCATTTAAATCAGCATTCCTTGTTCTGAAGAAGTGGCCACGGAATCTCGGTTTGAACACTAGACCTGCTAACTAAATTCTCTGGTGGCTTGTCAATGAAGATTGGGATATAAAAGCCCTATAGCTTGAGAAATGAGAGGCCCTCTTGCATGAGAAATGAGGCCTGAGTTAATATAGTTTATGGATTTTAATATAAAGCCCAGAATGAACTGAATTATGGGTTATGTTTGGTTCGAAAATAAAAGTTGAGGTGGGCTTGAAAATGAAATTTTTCTAACATGTAAAGGGAACAATTGAAAGGTAAATTGGCCGAAAAGCTAGAGAAACTTGCGTCGGAAAGTATCACTCTTGTCTGCTGTAATTGATTAAAATGATTACCACTCTTTGAATAATGAAAGTAATTATATTATAAATGGAAAAACAAGCAAGCATTACTGAAATGATGCAGATATAATCTCAGTTGACACAGTGATTAAGAAATGGTTAGTCCAAAATGCATTATTTGGATTGTCAAATTTTGTGAAATGCCACCAAAAACAAACAAAAGGAATGGAATATTCATATCATATCTACTTCTTTTAAGGACCTCATTTCTTAACTTTTACTTCCAATTGATTCCTGGACTCGGCTAGTCGGCTCTTCCTTATTGGATAAATGACCTGAAAGAGCCAAAAAGCTGTTCAATCACTTACAATCAAAGTTCAATTTCAATGACCAATTTAGGGTTTTCTTGGAAAATTTTATAGCTGATTTATGCAAGTTTTTGACCTTTATAATTTGAATAAAATTTTGAATCGTGAACTTTGAAAATTAAATTTTAATTTTATTGGTATTGGATTATTTTTATTTTGATTCTATTAGTTTTAGGTTCCAAGATAAACAGCTTGCTTACTGCATATGCTGTTCCACATTTAGATGATGATGATTCAAACAAATTAACTTTATCATATTTATTTGATCTGTACCTTCGTTCTTTTCCCTCCCCCTTCCACCACCCACCACCACACCCCCCCCCCCTTTTTTTATCCCATTTGGAATATAAAAATTGGAGAAAGCAAAAGAAATTTGCCCATTTTAGACAAATATAAAATAAATTGAGGTGTTTATTTCACATAAAATATTTTTTTAAAAAATTACATTTTAAGTGTGTTTATGACGTTTAGGATAATTAGTTTAAAAAAAGGTTTTATTTTTTTTTTAAATATACTGAAAATGTTTTTAAATAATGGAGATAGCTAAGTCATTTTATGAAAAATGATTTTTTCTTTTTAAAAGTAAAAAACATTTTTTTAAATTATATATAATCGTTAAGAGGCATCTAAATATATATAAATCCCCTGATCTTATTATCCTTGTATAGTCTGTAATAAATCAATTGATGTGTGAAGACGCCATTGAAAGGACGCAAGTGGTTCGTACTTGCTCTTGGAAAAACCTGATCTCCAATATCTCTTTCTTGTCAAGTTATTGTTGTGTTTGATTATCTTCAGTTAGCTTGCAGGAAAAAATTCCCAAGTTTTTTGTTTTGTTGTATCTTGTTTCCACAATCTTTAATTGGTATAGACTTAGCCAGAAGACAGGTCCATTATTATATTCCATATATACCCAAGAGTTGCTTAAGGTGTCAAACCTCTCGCATGATAAGAAGACTCAACAACTTCTAAAGCTTGCTCACTGCAAACAAGCTTTTCTTTAAGGTTACCTTCGGATTAAAGGTTTTCGAATCTGCATGTAGTAGTGTTTGAATAACAAAACTACCAAATCAAACAGACTTGTCGATACCATATTTTGGCCGATCCCCCGAAATTAATAAACCTTGAAGCCGATCCCCAATACAGTCTCCTTTACCAACCGACTACACTTCCGATCTCCCCACAAAAAGAATTTAATTAATACCAAGTCTCCAAGTCATTTAAAGCCTCACCGACCCCTCAAACCAATTATCGAGTCCCCCGATCATTTAATTGTATTTCCGATCTTTCTTGTCAAATAAAATTGAACCAACATAAGGCCTTCGTAACACCAGTCTTGTTGCCGGTCTCTCATTTAAAATTTGAGAATGATAAAGGTTTCGACTCGGTTTAAAGATGATCCCAATCTTAAGTGTTCAAAGCCAAATTTTTAATTTTAATTAAGTCCCGTTTCGTAACTGATCTCATGCATATTGTGTTTTCCGATCTCCTATACTTAGATTAATAATAACTTTCAGTTGTCATTCTAATATGTTCAAACAATCAAGTGCTTACGCAATTTAGAAACTTTCCGATCACAATCAATCATTGAACAAAAGGGGAACTTTCATTGCATTTCATTTCAAAATTTATACAAGTCATTCGGCTGGGGGATCGCCCCCAGCCTAAACTACATGTTCATTTTCTCTCTCACCTTCAGCCTCCCCTTCGCTATCCTCACCTTCATCCTCGGGAGCCAGGTTGGCCATCCAGGAGAAGTCCTCCTCAGGATAACGCTTCTTGAGCTCAGCCAGGAGATCTCTATGAGCATTCACGTAAGCGCCGGCCACTCTGGTCACCATTTCTTCTTCTTCGCCTTGAGCTCCTCAGCAAGATGAGCGAGTTGAGCAGCTTCATCAGCTCGGAGCGCCTGAACTTCCCCGAGAACACGATCTTGCTCGGCCAGAACATGAGCTTGCTCGGCCAGCTTGTCCTCATAGAACTTCATCCGTCCCTCAATTTGAGATATGTAATCCTGAGCGGACGAAAGATGGGATCGGAGAGAAGACACCTCATGACCCATCTTCTCGACTTCCTTACCCAGGCGATGAGCCTTCTCCCGGACCATGTACTGGTTCACCAAACACTCCACGTTCAGGCTCATAGATCTGGTCAAGAAGTCATCAAGGTTATCCGGAGACAGCCTATCCCGATCTTCTAGAAGGCAGATGGAGGACGCCAAGACCTTAGCGAAACTAGGGTTCTCTTGAACCGTGCAGTTCTTCTCCAATGAGTGGATCAGCACTTGGGCACCGCGGGAGAGAGTCCTTGGGGCAGGCTGGGAAGGACCCCCTTCCGCACTCGGAGCGATTGGAGGAGGTGGAGGCGGCTCTTCTCGGCGAGGAGGAGATCGGACCACTTCTATGACCGGAGGCCCGGAAGGTTGAGACGAGCCTTCCTGTATTTCCCCGGGCTCATGACCAGGCGTTTGAAGCAGCTCGGAACGCTTCATCTCCCGTACCTTCCGGGAGATCTCTCTCTTCCGCTTCCGGCTCTCCTTAGAAGCTTCGCCTCTTGCCATACCTGCACAAAGAAGAGGTCAGTGAGATCGCTAAGGTCTAAAGATCTGAGATATAGAAAATACCGATGCCGAGATCAGAGAGCTGAAGCCCGCGATCTTGACCGG